>NC_142114.1:20525000-20825000 GCF_056152115.1 Neolamprologus brichardi | reverse complement strand
TTTTAGTGATCAATTAACAAAGTAACAGATGAAACAATGTGTGTATTAATTAATATTTTACTATTTTGCAACAAAATATTTTACTTCTGGCTAGCTTTGTCTTGCATCCAGTATATATCTAATGGTAAGCTAATTAGCATTATGGCATTTTTTTCCTAAACTTTCTCAGAAGAAATGTCGATTTGGTTATTTCCATAACCAATTAAAGTATTTCTAAAATTATATACAATATATATTACAAACAGTGTATATATTATGTTTAACAAGCAGAAAAATGGTTTTAAACTAGTTAGCTAACCTAGCTAAAGCAATATCAATAGCTCATTAACCTTTAGCTGAAATAAAAATTCACTGTCCCTTGATGTATACATTTTCCAGTAAAAAGTGGTGAAACTTCTTGTATTATATTGCATGCTCACAAAAGAAAATATCATATTTTACAAGTTCAAAGTTAACTCATAAAGGCTTTTTAGGCGAGAGAGACTAAAAATGTTTACGATTTTCCTTAATAACTCACAGACTGCTTCCAAAACACTAGCAATGTTTTGATAAAATTAACATACATGTACACTAACTACAGGTGAAGTTGATATCTTTTCACTAATAAGGACATGACTATAATATTTATATTAATTCTATAGGCCACTGAAAAAAATGCTTCAAACTAACCCATTAGGCTAGACTATTCAGCAAAAAAATTACATTTCTTTAGTACTATAATAATTTTTCTTTAAAAAAAATGTTTAGCCTATATACTTTCAATTTATTATAGATGTTGAGTACTGCAAGCTATAACTTCAAGGTAAAAATGTATTATTGAAATATACTGATGGCTGTGACATTACAGATTAATCTGGTAATTAAAATAAACTGACAATACAGCATCCAATCATTTGGATATATTTATTTGTGTAAAGCATTATATATTTATATATTTTTGTTATTATAAAATAAAAAAAAATAATTAAATTTAAATGTATATTTATCAAAATATTTTCATTTTCTCATGGTAAGGTATGTCATTATCACAAACAAGCACGGTGCCTACAATTGTAAATGTTAAAACATGTCACAGTTGCGTCTTCTTACTATTGCATCAGATCTCTCCTATTGCACATTAGAAAGTTCTTATCGCCGATACAGCAAAGCAAATCCTTGCTCACTACAGCATTTGATTTGCTATACTTTGCTAATTCTACTTAAATGTGAGCAATAACAATGCTTCAAAAACTACGGTCATCGCTTAATATTGAAAAAAAAAAATAGCCCGGCTGATTTTTGAAAGTTAATTTGAACTGAATTATGTAAAAATTGTAGTGTTGCATTTTTAAGATTATGCATTATGCAGTACTAGTTTCGGTTGCTCTCTTGTTCACAAGAGGTCGCCACAGCAGGTGGTTCCGGATTTTTGATTTATTTATTTTTTCCTGATGCAACCCTACAGGGATTTGCATTTCCTGCCGGAATGGAACTAGAAATCTTTCACTTGTTATTGAATGTGTAAAGGTCTTCATTATAGAGGCATTTTGATTCTATATTAAGATGATAATTTTACGAGTTCTATATCATTTTGAATGAAGTCTTTCTATTTTGAAATAGTTGTTTGAGTTGTAAAAGGATTTTTTCCTTCTTTTGTAGGCTAATGCATGATAAATATGCCATCTCTATAGCTACTACTAAGCATACATTCATCAAAACACAATAATTAAGAAGTCTCTTTGACAGTATGATGTTATTTTCTTCTCAATAAACGAACAGATTGCTTTGCATCTAATAATGCCTTTTGAGTTGTCATCCTTGGGGGGGAGAGTAAGAGTTTCTCTTTGAATTTAGAAATGCATTGTGCTAAGTATGATGCACCTGGTTTTCTGGAGTGTTTCTTCCCACAAGCAATGTCTCACCTCAACACTAGCACTCGGCTTTCCCATGAGAATAGTTACCTGCACTTAGCATTCTCTTCTACGGAGTCAGACAAAAACTCCTTTTCCAAGCTTGAGGCTTTTACTTTTACTTAATTGGTTTAAAATAAGGACACTTGCGAATGGAAATGTTTGTCCCATTGCACGCAAAGTAGGCTAAGTAAATTTTGATGCCATTCTAAAAAAAATAAGATACAAAAAAAGCAAGGACATTGTTCCAGTTTCTCAACCAGAGTGAGAGAAACCCACCTCAATGTAATAATGTGTAAATAACAAAATCAAGAATGCTATATTTAAAATCTTAAAACAAAAAATCATGGTAAAAATACATTCACAATCCTATCTATATTATGCAGGGGAGATGTGCTTTAATTAATAAAGAAACGATGTCATCTCAAAAATCAGAAACTGCATTGCAGTGCTTATTTTGCAGAAGCCAGTCTGCAAGAAATGATCACACATGTTGTGAGCAAAAACCTACCGAGACCCCAGGAACACATCTGAAGCACACAAAGTGTTTGCTTTTGCACCTCCTCATATTTTATGTTCTTTGTGTTGTCTAGGACACCTCCCTCCCACAGACAAGCTGGTAGATATTTTTTGGATTTTCTCAAACACGTCCATTTGCATTTTAAACATGTCAAGGAAATGGCTTCCGTCTCAGCTGCTGTCACTGTGTTTGGCAGACAAGCAAGGGAAGTCTGTTTATGTGACACAGACAAAATATAACTCGCTGCAGATCCCACCGTGCAGCATGTGTGCAAGGTACCACAGCACAAATGTGTGTCACCGAATCCCAGAATCAGTCTGCGTCCTCGCTTTTTTTCACGTCGAATCTAAATGTTGAAATATACGTTTGACTGTACCTCACGGAGAAACAGTGATTGGAACACTAACCTTATATTAACTTGATATCCTGGTGTGAAGAAATTTATTCAATGAACTATGAAGAGCTGATTAGCAGCAGACGCATCTCTAGTCAGCTCCAGCAGGCTAAATAAGAAGAACTGGAGCTGAGGCATTTACAGAAAACACTCTATGAATTATAATGAAAAATTCTCCCCAGTTTAGTTTAATAATATAGGCTACTAACTAGCTCATTTTGTTTTGATTTTCTTTCTCCTCTCCCTTCCAGCCCACTGGTGCTATACTCATAGCCCTCTGTCTGCACCAGCAAATTGGCAGAGCTGCTATGCAGTTTCACAAGAGTGCCGCCGAATTTCTGTGCTTAATGAATTGCTGAATGTGTTTGCTATCCTTACGGGCAAAGATCCACTGCCGAGTCTCACTAAGCCTCCTTGATTTGTCTTGTTACACTGAGGTTAAACATTTTTGTTACGTCGGTCTTCTTCTCCACAGTTGACTTCATTATGTTATTTCTGGGCCTTTATTTGCCTACCTATCCCTTTCGGGGACACCTAGCAATTGCCTAACAGCAAACACTTATTTATATCCCTCTTCTTTTACTTAATAATATTACATCGACAATACGCTTTTTGATCTGACACTAAAATATATGATGACTGAGTTCAAAATGATAAGGCATCAACAGTGACATAAGTTGGTGGGCTACTTGTTGGACAGTTATAATTGAAGCATATGGATTCTCTACACCCGGCCACTCTCAGCGCAAGCCAAGCAGTGCCGAACACGTCACAGCAGCCAGTTCGAGCATAGCTGACAGCTGGCATTTGTCAAACATGTTCCTCAACTTACCCTTTGCGTCCTCAACATTCAGAAAGCTCTTGAGCAGGGCCAGTGACTGTGTAACGTGGAAATAAATGCAACGATGTTTTCCACCCTTACCCGCCAATCTCTGACAAGTGCCTGGCACCTACTCTTCCCTTTTTAAACAGCAGGTAGGTGACAACAGCTTCCCTTTGTCATGTAAGACTGAGCTCGGCAGTTGTTCTTGACAGGTAAATGTCTTATGAAACAGTCACGGAATGGAAATCATGGAGCTTGTCAGTTAAAGAGGCAGAAAGTGGGAGCTGGTGGTGAAGAGAAAAGGAGGGTGGGGGTGACAGGATTGTTTCTGACAGGAAAGAGGATGTGTGCGCCGCCTTACCTTGTTGCATTAAGGAACCAACTCCAAACCAGAAGCTGTTGAGCAGGGTAAAGTTGTTCTCCACCACATCTGATCCAGGATTGCAAGGATGGGCGTCATACCATTCGTATGGACTGAATCTGGGATTAAGAGAAGTTGGAAAGGAGTCTAAAACCTCTACCAGTCGCAAGATCAAAGAACAATAGTATTATATCTTTTACATCATTCTTGAACAATGTTGAATAGCACTGATATTTCAGAGTTTCATCTTTGGTTTAGAGTAAAAGAGCTAATGATGCATTAGACAGCAACTCTACAAGCACTACTTAAAGCACGATTAATTGATTATTAGCAGCAAATTAAGCTGATTATTAGCCTCTACAGTTGATCTGGGGAACATATAAGCAAACATTTGTCAAGCTGAGGACCAACACCAATAATCAATAAAGTAATTGATCTAGAATTTTGTCTCCATCATCTGCCTTAATTCTGGGTAGTAACTCTACAGCTTTAGGCCTTTTTTCACTAAGAGTAGCTCTCTGATAGTCTTTTAATAATACAAAGGAATAATGCAAGCAATAGATTTGTGGGCTGATGAGTTACAAAAACAAAGGGGAGTCACTATGGGGGACTCCGGAGTTGGTCGGTTATTTTGGCCACGAACATGGCTATAATGTCTGGGGGAAATATGTATAATATAGTTTATATGCAGTAGCTGGAATGGTGCAAAAACTTGTCAAACTATTATCAAATGTCACATCAAAAATTTAAATACACCGGTCCTAGTTTTTTAAGCCTTACCTCTGGAAACCCCCTTGACTTATTCCAACATGCTTTGGAGTTAAAGGTGACGATTGAAGCATTAAAATACAATTTTTCAGAGGGTGTAAAATGTCATGTTTGAGAATGTGAGGAATAAGGACCCCTGTTAAAGTCACATGAAAGCATAAAGCATATGCAACTTTCCATATCTGTGGCACCCACCCTCCACCCCATGCAACTTTACTGCACAGTAGGACAGAGGCTGGGAAAAAGTATTAATGTTAACTATATTTTATTCTGGCGTGCTCATGGCAAGAATTGTGTCATCATTACCTCGACGTGTCTTATTTGCTAATGTGGCAGAATATGGCATTAGATATAATGAGTAACTAAAACAGTCCACTGACTCTCCTATACTGAATCTTTGGTTGCATATTTTCTGTTCTGAAGGGATATGGCAGGAATAATCTAGAAAGATTGAATTAACTAGAATGTATATTATGAAAAGACTAATAGACTTCAATCTAATTACACAGCGCAGAAATATTTTCTAATATGTCAGCAATCTATTTTAATCTGAGGGCGAACTGAACCGATGGTTAATCATGAAATAGACAGAGGCTTTTCCAGGCGTCATTCATTAATTCTAGTCTTATTTAAGCATCCAGATATATGAACTGATGAACATTAAAAGACTGTATTTGCTCACTGTGATCTTGCCTAAGTGTTCTTTCACATAGACTAAAATGACAACAGCCACATATACTCACCAGTGTTACTATCTTTAAGTGTTTCCATTAGCATTCGCGACTCATCTGCCCTTAATAACATTTGCAGACATCAAAGAGGCCTTGGGCAGCTGTTGTACAAATGTGGTGCTCTCTAACATTTTAATGAATTCCTTCAGTCTCATTTTGTTTTACTTTAATCTTAAATTGAAAGCCTTGGCCATGTAATATGTGGTAGAGGCTTGGAAAATAGGAGAGATTTTTGCAGCCAAAATACACACGAACAGGACTTAAACAGGACACAAATGAGGAAAACCAGAATGCCTTTTTTCATTATTTCAGAGCATCTCCTACATAGGCAATGTGAGAGTACTGATTCAATCCTCCTGATTTCTCTGCTAATGTCTAAAAAGGTTGTGCTGTCAACCAGAGACATAAGCATGTTTCAGACTTCATGCAGCAGCCTACATGCAGTAGAGTGATGCTGCGGAACAAGGTACTGTGCATTTAACAGAACTCTCCCGGGTAGGGACTGCAAACGACAGTTTTTTGGATTCATTCAATACATTATGTGTTGCTGATATATGTTATTAGATTTACTAGTTGTGATTTTAGTAAAAAGGGCAACTCTAATACAACATTTTTTTTGTACATTCTCCTGTGGCCATACTTCCACTTGATGTGGACTTTTTGATCATGTTTTCTCGCTGTAGTTGGTAGGTAGCCAAGCAAAAGTGTACTGATGACACAGTGGCTGAAGTATTAGAGATTTTGGTCTCACTTTGTTATACGTGTACCTTCTTTAGCTAAATGCACATGTCCCAAATAACCATTAATTTTCCACCATTACAAATTCAGAAAGCGACTATAGGTTCTGCTTTCCACAGTGTTTGATAATGTGGCTATAAGGGAAAATAAACTTCATTTCTACACGACCAAGAATATAGTTAGACCAACTGCATACCCATAGAAATAAGGACCTGGAGACAGCATGATAATTAAACGTAACAAAGCAAAAGCCTCATTTTTGCATTCACAAACATTAGCTTGCTAAATATATACTACTCCGGCACAGTTTAACTTTTTTGTCAATTTTTTCTGTTGAAATGTTAGTGCTGCCAGTTATTAAATTACATCTATTTTCAGACTATAATAACAGCACTCCTTGTTGTCTGTGAATGATTTCAGACTGGATCATTGGAGGACCAAATCAGCAACTGTGATATATTCGATGTGGCAAGAAAAGCTTACCCAAAGACATGTCTTGCAATTAGCTCTAAATAAAGTGGATCTCATAGGAAGCACACAAATACCAAGACTAACTAGACAAGAAAAAAAAAGGCAAAATGCGCTGATATTGCAAACTGATTTAATGTAGCACATTTAATCTAAATACACCTTTGTGGTTCTAATGATTGTAACATTTTTTTTAACAACAGTCTATATTTTTTATTTAATTCCCACAAAAGGACCAAGTTCTTAGTGAAAATCTAACGATTTTAACATCAACACATATATAGTGTTGATTCCAATCTTTGCCTAAAAACGCTGGATTTTGGGGTTTAGAGATTTGTTTTTAGGCAACAGAAGTAAATTGTATATTTGGGGGGGATATTTCTTATTGAAAGTGAGACTGGCTCATGGAAATGAAGGAACAGGTCACCCAGTGCAAAAATGTGTTTTCTTTAAAAACAACAGAGCTCCTCAGCACAGAGGAATAAACTATAAAAGGCTTTGGAAACACAGGTAATCATTCTTAGTAGGATCTGTGTTTTGTCAGGAAATGGTCTTAGTGGATCTTTGAATGGATATCACTAGTCAGATCATTTGGATATCACTGTATAATAAATATCAACGGATCAAGAAGCCACAATATCTTTACATATTGAATATGTTGTGTAAAACCACACACTTGCTTAGTTGTGCGTGTTAAGTGTGTTATACAGACAGTGAGAGTACAAATGCTCATCCACGTCAACAAGTTACAGAGATTTTCAGGTTTATTGGTGAGGGAATGTTTTTTCTTCGGATGTATTATCTTCAGGTTTTAAATGTGTGAGGCAAAAATATTCAGTCTTTACATCCTCTCAAATCATCTCTAATTTTAATATATAGGCGATTTTTTCCAGCACAGTGTTACAGCATAGTTTATATGCTATTTATCTGTGGATAAATAAGTGATCCTTCACATCATAAATATTGTATTTCATATATTTCTAATATCTTTGTTATATTTATTTGCCTAATATCGATGACAATACACTGACGCAAATGTCCAGCGTTTGAAATGGCCTATTTGTGCTTGGAGTAGCCCCCTCTCTGTTTTCTGTCATCTGCTTTATGCTCAATTATGACGCACTTTTAGGGATGCGACTCAGCTATCTAGGCCAGCCTTCAAAAACTTGATGCAACAATTTAAGATGATTTTGCACTTATGTGAAGCCACTCCAGAATTTGTTTGGTCTCACAACAGCAAATGAGGATAGAGGAGTGCAGCTGTTTGCTCTCAAGCCCCTGAACTCCTTTCAGTGCTCGCTTTTCTATAACTTCCTCAAGCACCACTTTGCATGAGAAGCAGCAGGAAATACAGACAATGACACTAAAAAGATATTCATCATATTCATGACCAAAAAAAAGTGAGATACTTCTCACCCAATCAAACAGATAATCTCCCTCCATTAAAACTGTGACTGACTTGTACCAGCCTGGAAGTTCATTATTTATAATATATGTAAATGCTGGTGATCAACTATAAATAGCCTACTCTGATGCAATTTTACATCAGGTGTATATATTCTTTTCTTTTTGCATGGCTGAATATGACAATTATATATATTTTTTTTCTTATTTTAGCTCGAGGCGAAATGAGTACTTTTTGAAGGGTTGGTTCAAGATGCTTTGCCAATTCCAAAGACAGCACACAGGAAACAAGAAATTGCCCTCTGAATAGGACTTTGCAACTCAACTGGAGGTTTTTGTATTCCTCCCCAACTGCTGCGCTGAAGAGAGCCCATGCAGACAAAACTGCCTTGATCACTACCCAGCAACTAACGCAGTATGATGAACTGGCTTGGGTACTCAAACCCCAGTCTGTGATGATAGAGTAAATTACTATGTCTACTGGAAGACCTCACAGAGAAATAGCATGTAACTTTTTGCACTTACCTGGCAATGACAAAAAGGACACAGCTAACACCCAGGTAGGCCAGGAGGATGTAGACCCATATGTCGGGAGTCATGGGGTTCAGGAAGGAGAAGAAGCCATTGTTGGTAGTATTGGGTTTGCGATACAAGATGCTGATGCCCATGCTCATGAAAGGCTTGGAGAAGTCGATGAATTTTTCACGAACATAAGTGATGGTGAGAGGAGCGACTGCCAAGTCTGCTCTCTGTATTAGGGGAAAAAAACCACAAAATTTATATAGATATATATTGACTATATCAAGTTATCAAGTTATATAAAAGTAGACACATTTTCCCAATAGATGAAACGGGGTCCTATTTATGAGGCCTTATATAGGGTCACAAGTATGACATATGACACCATACAGCGTCATGCAGTGAACAAGGCTGAACATGTCGGGATGAGGTGCATTTACCTATTATATGTGTATGACTACATATTCTGGATGTTACCATTTGTATTGACAGCCCCCACTGCTCCCCTGCACCATGGCTGGACAGGAGGTTAATGAAACCAGCTGCTTAGTTCACGCTCGAATACCTCTTTCCTCCAAGAAACGACACAGCTCACAAGGGGAGGCTTTCTTTACTTTCTACATAGTGAGCAGTGGGAGAGAACCAGAGTTTGCTCACCGTACAGCTCTTTAAAAATAAAATTAGTTCTCGTGTTTGCTTTGGAACTTTATGCAAAACTTCAAGACCTAGTCCTATGTGAATTAAACCTGCTAAACCTACGCAAACCTAATGAAATAAAAATTACCCAAATGATTCACCCATTCGACTTCTCTGTTCTTGGAACTCATCTATTATATAGCATACTCTGTGGTATGTTTGCTGATAGTTGATACCATAATACCACCGTCTTTTAGTCCAAGTTGTCCTCTAAGGATCCTGGGGCTGTTCTCAACATGAATTACATTTTCTCTGTGTCCTAGGCAGCTCTTCTATCAGATTCGTATGATAACTACCACGTCGGAGTAAATAAAGGTTAGAATGACAACATTTTCCCTTTGCATGTGGCACTGCAGATTACATACTCCTGCAGTCCACGCCATGGTAGTTAAATGCACAGTGGCGTTTTCTGAAGAGACAGAAAAATGGGAAAACCAGCGCATCATGCTGTGTATCGGTTGTTTCTCTTAAACTATTCAAATTTGTAGATCACACACTGCTCCCTCTCTTCTCCACTGCCTTGAACCAACCTGCCACTCAACCGTAAAGTCAGCCAGCATGCGATTCCACAGATCCCTATGGAGGGCTAATATACATGCCGCCTGTCCTTGTTCTGCTTTGTGCTTACCAACACAAGCTGGGCACAAGCAAGATAACCTGATAGTGCCCTGCTATGTGCCACATGGCTTGGTGTTATCTTGGTTTGCAGATGGTGGGCGTCGTGGTGTTGTGTACCTAACAGCCTCGAGGATTCGAACCCACTGAATGTACACAGAACGCAGAGTACATAACAGTCTTAGTCTGTAGCTATTTATTATTTTGCAAATGAATAAATATAGCACACTAAAAGGGTCATTAACTAGTAATAACCGAACAACCAATATTTCTTGATGAAACACTTGGATGTAGTTTTTAGTACCAAATATCTGCATTTTATAGTGGGTTATAAGGATTGCATAGGATGGACATATGTTGCTGCCGTGTTGACCTTTTTTTTTTCTTAATTTCGGATGCATTGATAATTGGTTGCAGCAAACGTCCTTGTTAGCTGCCACCAGCCTATCTGCAAATAAAATGATGTTTTCTGATGTCAGTGGCTGATGTTTATCTCTTGTGTCACATCAATTTCACGCTCACTGTATTTTTAAAGATAGTGCGTAAAGCTGAATGGGTTTTAAAAAAGTTGATTTATGTTCATTATGAAGTTTTCTTTGTTTCCCGTGCACGGAAAAAGTGAGAAAAATAAATAGATCCATGTCTGCTTCTGGTCAAACTGTTTGTTTGTTTTTTTTTTCAAACGTGACTATCAATATGGGCTCTGAATTTCACAGCTGGTGCATCTCTGCCTTTTATGAAATATTTAGAGCTGATAGAAGTGCATACTGTGTGTTGCTTCAGTAGAGTGGGTTCTAATTGCAGAAACCCCCTCCTCTGAACTATGCAATGGTTACTGAAGATAACAGGCGGCAATTTCTGATATAGGAATGCTGAGGGAAGATAACACATACGGTATGCCTAGCCACTCTTACATGCATTTAAAAAACCGCTGGTGGAAAATAAATGCGCAGTGAAATACATACAAAGCACATGAGCATAGATGTACCTCTTATACTATACAATGTAGTTTCGAAATATACAAAGGGTTAATTATGAGGCAGGGATGGTGTAATCAAGAAACTGTCACTTTGCATCAGCTGAAGGTTCGGAGTGTCGTGGCGTGTAACTGTGATTTACTCAAGGATGCCTTGGCAGGCGGGACATGTTTTTGCTGTTGTGGCAGCTGAACTTTTGTCCTTGCAGCTATGGGTCTGTCACTGTCACCACCATATCACGCTGCTGTCTCACATAATAAATAAATAAATACAAAACTAAAGATAAAAATAACTAGCAATCAAAATGACACCTGTCCATCTAGCATATGCTGATCATAAGATTTTTGAGGCCTTGGAAAATGTGTTATTTAACTGAAAATAGGGTAACTACTTCTTGTGGAATAAATCTAATCAACTGTGTAGCAATGTAGACAAAGAGGAAGTGGGCTGACTATAATCTTCCAGTGTATCTGTCGAAGCAAAGATTAATTGCCATGACAGAAACAAATGATGTGTTAAGGACGCCTTTAACATTTGCATCACAGCATGATTAAAGTGATCATCTATTGTGACTAAATCAAGTTTAACAAGGCCTGTTGCATCATTTAGCACCTTCCAAACAATGCCCTTTGGCACTGCAGTGAGCTTTGTGACTGCACAGAGGAAAATAAAGCGCTACATGTTACACAATGCTAAATCGTTGCACTTGGCAACACTGCAGTTTCTCATTCAAGTCTCCAATTCTGTGGTGAGTAAATCATAACTGACTTTCATTTTCATACAAAAAAATATACACGGGTTTTATTCTATTTCTGTAGCTATCAGTGTGAAAATCTCTGTGAGCTGCAGGGATGAATGAATTTAACACTAAAACTTGCATTTTGTTCACTTAAACAGACAATTGTGCAATTATGCGATGCAGTGATGATTTGAGGGTACAGTGGGCAAGTTGATAGCAATAAAAGTACAAGTCTCGTGCTTCAGGACTATTTTTATCACTCAAAACCAACTATTTCCCCTGCTTTCTACCTAAGACCCTATCTCGCTAAGCCGCAGTAAACTGTTATACAGCTTATCTATCTGTATCACAAGGGGGGAAGCAATGGGGGGCTAACATAAAGTAATTATAAATACACAGAGAAAAGATAAAAAATGTCAGCTACCTTCTGTATCTCATTGTTAAGAGAAAAACAGAAGAGGTGAAAACATTCTTTGTTGTTATCTGTTTTATAGAAATATACTCCTTCCAATAGTATAGAAAAATAGAAACTTTCTGCACAGCATGTCTCAGTTTGACCCAAAGCAAAGAAAAATTACAGCTGCAGTATAGTTTGCGGTCTGCTCTCAAGAAATCTGTACCCTTACAGTTCTCCCATATCATCTCAGGGTCAGATCTCTTGAGCTTGCCTTAAAGTTTACGTTTCAGGTCTGCTGAATTACGATCAGCTTATCCATACCAGTGGAGTAAGGAAAGCACTAGACCACAAAATAGAACTGACTAAAAATCCACAAAAAACTCGTCTTGCATCCTTGGCCATGTGATAAGAAGCAGTAAAAGCAATAACCAGCAGTATAGATTCCAATCTCCTCTTCTGCTGCTATTTACAAAAGCAATAGATATAAAAAGGTTAAAATAGACCGTATGTGTGCATCATAAAAGCATTTAAATCTATTCCTTTTTCCAATCTCTGTTACTTAAGAATTTCTCACTTTCTGTAGCTATAGACTAAATGGTGTTACATTGCTGTTTATGTGTGTTCAACAGCTTATGTTCATATTTAAGCTGAGTGCAAAGGTCGTAATCACCAGATGCCACCGTTTTGCACTGTTTTTTAATTTTAATTTTATTTTTATTTGGCTGGAAGCAGATGAACAGACTCTGTGGCCACCTGTGAGTCCTCTCTTTGAAACCAAAGAATGCACCAATAACGTATGTGTTGTTTAATGATGGAGTCATGCATCTCTTTTTCGTGCCAGCTGTCTCTCCCTTTGGTAATCTATTTGTTCCTCTAAAGGTTATTGTTATCAACACGGATCTAGCAAAAAGCTTGGACGGAGAAATAAAGTGCTGCAGTGGGAGCCCACCTTTTCCAACCCTTTCAGCACCAAGCCATTGACTCTTGCCATACGATTCCCTGCACTAAATGCCACTTAAGCTATTACAAGTTTTCAGCTGAGTACAGCGCTGACCCGATGGGGCTGAGGACAAAGAGAGAGCACTGACAGGGACACTTATGAAATGCCAGCAGAGAATTGCCACCATCGCTTCGATGCGAAGCAGTTTCATGGCCACTGAGGCTTTGAGTTTGACATAGACAGCTACGATTGGTCGCTATCCCTCAGAAAGATGATTGCCATTGTGTTCCCCTGAATCTATGCAGCGTTACGCGCTCATCCTAGATCTGTGGTTTATCCAGCTGAACGAAATGGCCTGTCTTACTAAATGACATCAACACACTTGTAACTTTTGGGCAACCTTGACATAATTGTGCCATAAATGTAACTGACAGCTTTGTAGGCTCCTTGTGACTTGTACTCAATCATAACTATATCACTGTCCACATGGAGGACATAACCTGTAATCCAGCTCAATGGCATGCTTTTGTAAATGCGCATGATGATGCGAAAGACTTTGACTGTTTGGAGCCATATAAATCAAAGTTTAAATCATTACACTTTGATAATAAAATGATTTCTTGTTAAAAACTCCCTACAAATAAAAAACAGTCTGGCTCATAACCACTATAAAATTACAAATTTGATTGTTTTTGCTTCTATTAAACAAATACCTCATTTTGTCTTAAGCTTTGGAGGTTCTGATAGGTGTGTCTTTTTTTTTATTGTTTTGTTTTGTCTTTTAAAGATTACAGCTATATATCTATTATGCACATATGAGCATATAACGCTTCTGGTCAAAAAAGACGTCAACAAGGAGTAAAACTTACATGTTCTATAAGTTCCCTAATCATGCCGTTCCACTGGCCCTTGTCATCCTGGGAGCCATATTTCCCATCAGGCACCAGACGGATCTCATACGTGAAGCCCAGGATGTTGGCCAGCTCTTTTAGCAAGTCGATGCAGAATCCTTCGAAACGGTCGTTCCCAACCAGCGCCTTGTCAGATTTCTTAAGCATGACATATGGCTCCTCCTGCTCAGACCAAAAAGATCAAATGAAAAGCAATGGTGAGGTCAGCTTTTTCAATTTGTTTCAGCACATGAACCTAATTGAAGCAAAGTGATCTGAGCTGACGAGTCGCTGTTGCATTTAACAGGCAGTGACAGCAGATTCAAGTACACAGTGTGGATATAGGCAGTGGTAAAATATGAAAGAAGGCTGAGGTTGTTCCTACATTGAAGTATTAAAGAAACGGGACCTGAGCTAAAACAAGATGGTAATGTAAAGTAAAAAATGTATATTGCAGGTATTTATATCAGCATCTAGTGATTGTGATGACAATGCACACAGAAGGAATATTTATATTACCAATGAGCTTAGTTAGTGTTCAAATAGCTAAACCTACTGTCTCCCACTCACTGACCTATATAGCTGGTGCACCGTTTATTTTATGGTCAGGTAGCTGACACTCTTTACTGGCCTGTAATATCCTGCCCGGATGCTCATAATTTAAGCTGTATAAAAGCTTGATTACGAACAGAATGCAGCAGTGTAATGGAACATAGCCACTGTGTTGCCTTCATCAGTTGTCACCAACCTCCAAGGGAGAGCAACTGAGCTGATGCCTGCAGTGACAATGACTAACGCAGAACCGCTCATAAATGATTTCCTTTATTTAGTGGCTGTTACCATTTCTCTGCCAGATAGACGAGCATATCTCACTGTGCATTTCAAAACATGTTGGTGTGTTTATGCAAAAGCTGTAATACAATTTACTGCCTCCAATAGCAAGATGTATAATTTACAAACTGAGCTCAGACGCAGGGTAATTGATTCTCTATCGAAGGTGACCCCTTTCTTTATATTTTTTCCCTCAGCTGTAGCTGGTAGAGCACTAAAGAAAATGATGTAGTCAAGGAGGAGGAGGGAAGAAAAAGTCACAGTACTCTTTTAGTCCCCCAGAAAGTTATTTTAGGAGAAAATAAGAGGTGTTAAAAGCATAGAGTGGGAATTTTTTTTTTTTTAAATTTTACACTTATAATTCTGTTCAGTTGTCTGTAAAAGAAGGTGTAAAGCAACCCCAGTATCAAGCAGGCAATAATTTATTTTACACATCCTAGTTAAACTTACATGCCCGTAAAAGTGTTCAGTAAATGCTCAAGATCTTTGTTTGTCTACAAAATATGAAGCTACTTGGACATTACAATCGGGATGGCCTTTTAAATAAATAATAAGTTATGAATACTTGATGACAATGCATTCCGAGAGCAAGTGCTTAGCAGCAAACTTTGCTCAAGTTGTCCAATTAACTTGATCAAAAAGTTTGCATGTTAAGGGAGAAAGTCATTACCATCTGTTTCTAGCCTTCCAATCCTTGCTATTCCCCAAGGTTTTAACTCAAAGCAAAGTGTTTATACCAGTTCTATGCTCACAATCGCAGCATGGGCGTGCATAACAGAAAGGGAAGGAAGGTGGGCCTGCGCAGAGACATTACAGGCAATGGAGTGCAAACAATTAATGTAAGGGGAAAAACACATTAAGTGCCTTAATCTCTTCTACGAAGTTATCACTATAAAGCTGTCAGACGTCTTGTTCATGCTTCACTGGAATCAGTTTGATGCAATGCCATTACACTAAGACGTGAGATTGATATTAAAGCTGGAGCTTCTTAAATTTGAAAATAGTCAGTTTTATGATCTTAAACAAATGATATCCAAAGAAAAAGCAAATTAAGGAAAATGTTGGAAAATGTTAGAAATACTCTTTAAGAAGAAAATGAAGTGCAGATAAAAAAATCCAAAATCTACATCACTCTCACAGAAAGGAGTCTGTAACTACTAGTGCTAGCATATTTTAGTATAGCACTAAAATCCTTGTTTCATGTCTCCTGTATAAGACAGTATTAACATAGATGCCACCTGATAGGCATTAATTATATCCCACCTTGACCTCACTTCTCATAATTATAGCTTTGTAGTCCAATATAGGCTTAATAACAGTGTTTATCATAGTAGCTTGTGTAGCTGTCCCAAAGGGGTGTACAGGCGAACATCTGTGCAAGCACCTTCCTGATAGCTATACAAAAACCCCAACAGTCAGTGACAGTGTTAAGTACATACCACTGGGAATCTACAATACTGTACAAATGAAGGTAATGTGGATCTGGCGGAGGGCTTGCCAAGTTCTTTTTATCTGAACATGTAATTAATGCATTCTCAGGAATAGTTTATTGTAGCACTGACTCTTTTGTTTCCTTTTTTTTTTCTTTGCCCCAGGGCTTCTCAAAACTGACAGGTCTGTGTTGTGTAGTTGCTTTTGCTATAAAAAAAAAAACAACCTAATATCATATCTATGATTTGTGTCAGTATTTGTGTTATTTTTAGAATTGTCAGCACAACATATTACTGTATCTAGCAGCCACTTCTCTTCCTTATAGTGCAGTATATTCAGTATAAAGCACGCCTAAAGAATTCTAACCAAACCAATGTGTTATCTATAAGACGGACAACTGGGAAGGTATGAAGAGTAGGGCATATTTTACGCCAGGCTACACAGGTGACCTACCAGGATGGTGGTGATGACAAGGGAGCGGTTAGCCAGAGAATCCGTGATGTTCATCCCTTTTCGCTTCGGCACTTCTGTGATGTTAAGACCTCCAGACGCACTCCACTTCCCCACCTGTGCAAAAGGAAAAGTGTGTAGCTAAGTGTTCTTTTTCTGTTGATCAGCAATGACCTTAGCAGACTCTGCCGGCAACCATCTCCCACATTAGTGCCAGGCTGAACACATCTCTGGCAGCATTAGATGATTGGCTGAGTCACCTTTTATCAGCAGGCCAGTGTATTTTGGGGAGTAGGGGGTTAGTTAAGCATTAAGCATTATGGGTAAATCAAAGAAACTGGAACAATGAACTGCAATGCGATAAGTCAGATCAATCAAATCACATCAAAACATTTTTATATAAATGTAGAATCTATGTAATATGAACATGTGTACAGGAACGACTGTGTACTAAACCAATAGTAATATTTGTAATATTTGAATATTTCAAATATTACAACAAGCTCACAGTAAATTTAAATGAAGATGGAGAATGTGGATGCCATTAGGACTGCATTGTGAAAGTAATTTTGCTGTACAGCCTCAGATAAGCCAAGAGATTTGAACAAATAAAAGGAGTTATACATGCATGAAGCCCTGAAGCAAAAAAAACTCTGCATATTGTAGAGACACTCTCTGGAACATATCATTAGCACAAATAGTCCTGTGGCTGTCGGTAACAATCTCTGTTTGCAAATCGAGCTCTCCACCAAACCCTCCTCCCATTCTTCCCTCTTTCTCTATTACTAGAGACAGAGCTTTTAATATTCGCTGGGATTTGTGCTTGAGGTGGATCCATTTGAAAACTTGCTCCCCACCCCCACCCCAGAAAAAAAGCATGAAAAATGTTTGTTAATGTCCTCCCTGCCTAATCCAGATAAAGGCATATGCTCTAATTTGAAAAGCACATTAGTTACAGCTTGTCACACAACCAAACAGGACTCCAGGAGAGAGATTTAAAAATATCTGAATGCTTTCCGCTTTGCAAAATTCTTTCTAATTGTACCCAATTACAATTAGCTCAATTCATTAAACATGATTAGCAAAAGACTGGATTCAAAAGTTATTTACTCATGCATCCACACGGAGAGCATTACATTTATTTCACCCTCCTGAGCATGCCAGTGTTGAGTGAAAGTGGCAGTCTGAGAACCTGTTCATAATTCCAGCGTGAGCTCAAACTTAGGCTAATATTCAATTACAATGGATTAGTTGAGAAAAAAGTCCACATCTTAATAGGCTCAAACAGTCAAAGCCGATTCCACGGATATACAAGGGGAAAAAAAAAATTCCAGCAATCTGCAGCACGCTGCCGGATCAACCCTAGCATGCATTAGAGTGGGATTTGTCAGATGCACAATGACAATGCACTAATATGGCATCAAATACTTTTAGGAGATGACTGCGCTTCAACTTAATTGACCACATGCAGGACAAGATGCCAATAAAAGAGGGAAGAAGAATCATTTCAAAGCTGCAGTATTACAAGCTTCATTCTGGAACAGAGGAGTTACAAGCTGAAAAGCCCCTGCTATTATATATTCTTGAGCCTTTAGGGAGTACTTGAAGAAGTCATAATGGGACTTATCCCTATTTGATGTATTCATAATGTATGAAAGCCTTTTAGTAGAGAATAGCTGTTGTAATCCAGAGGCCTTCCAGTATAATAAAATAAGTTCTCCAGTAGGAACCTTTTAGTCCCCCACACCCCCTTTTTGTGTGAAACATGTTTATACAGCTCATTAACACCAAACAGCATTTTGGGCATCACCTCAAATTATCATTAAGAGAGGCAGCAATTAACACCCTAATGTGTACCCTAATCCAATTTGCTTTATGATCCACTAACTTATGCTTATGTTGAAACAGCCAATTTGCTTCCTTGTTAGGAGGTAAATGATATTGTCAAGTGTGCGTGTATTCAACATTAAAAAAAATCTGAAATATGTATATATATATTTTAATGGGCAATTTTATATATTCTTTTGATGGAATAGTCATAGCAGAAATTCTACATTTTATATACCCCTTGCCGTGAAACATTGCTGTATGTTTCACCTCATCTAACACGGATTTACATTAAACAATAGTTACCTTTTCAAGTCCATCCTCCTTTAGACTGATGATGTCCAGGTCAAAGTCTGTACGTAGACCAGTTGTTTTGTTGAAGGACAGTCGACCCGTCAAACCATCCCAGTGGGACTGAAAGATAAAATATCTACATATTTTACCCAGAATGAGCTCAAACTACCCATGTTTCCAGAATTTAGTGCTATTGCATACCTACTTTCTGACACCTATATACAGTACACATCTACCCATATATCTGTATATAATATTTTGATTGTACTGCTCCTACATGTTTCAAAAACTAGAAGGTGCAAGGTACTTCAACAACAGTAAGAAACAACAAACCGGAGAAAAATGTTTAAGTCCTATCAACAAAACACACTACAACATACTTTGACGTTCACGGAAAGCAAATTCACACCCACGCAGACATGAACCAAAAGTACAAACACAAATCACGCAGGCTGCATTTTCTTTTTTAATTACATTTTACATTTCAATGCCTCCAACGCATTTTCCCTTCAGACTATGGAGTTAATTAACAACCGTCTCCCTTTGCTTGATTCCCCATGAGGGGAAAAACATACAACTGCCCCCTATTATGATTCCCTGATACCTGCCACCTCCACAGACGTGTGCACAGGCAAATACATGCAGGCCCGTACTAAATACACGAACATACCCCAGACCATTGCAGCAATCATAAAAAACTCAGGAAGTAACTCTACTCATTTTATTTTTGTCTCTTTTAGTTTTATGGTTGTGATTGCACCCCAGTGTGTACACCACAGCATTGTACGGTTTTTTTTAAAGGGTCTTTGTACATAATGAATCTTTACATATCATAAACACTTTTCTGATGTTTAAAATCTAAACTGTGACAACACTACAGGCTATAGCTGTCCAACCACCATGTAGCTTGCCAGAACATGAGAATATTGAGGCTTCAAGGAAAAATTTGTGGCACTCTGCTTTTCCAAACACTGTCATACCTCATTCCCACTGGCCTATTGCCATATAGGTGGGTGGCATGTTCAAGCAGCTCTAATTCAGAGAGTGACATAAATGCGTCAGCCATATCACATCGAAAGGGCGAAGTCGACCTTCAGAATATGTCACACTCCTGTCTTGAAGTAAGCGTAAATTAGGCCTGAGTTTAAGCTTTCATTACCTAAGACTTAAGATGTTTGCATAAGAACAGCCATGTAATAATATTGAATTTACTTTAATCCTTTCAGGAAAGCTAACACTGGCATTTTTTAAACTAAATACTGCAGACACACACAGACACCAGATGTTTGTAAGATATAGGGTGTGCAGACTTTGCAGGCAAAGAGAATTGTGTCTATTACTGCATCTTAAACAGCAGCGGGATTTTATAGCTCCTGTTCCAGTTGGCAACGTGTAGCCAAAAACTAACAGAATATATAATATCACATTTCAGTGCATAGTATATGTAGTAAATTCCTAGTGTTGTTAAATGGTTAAAAACAGCAACATTGTGAGTAAAAGGTAATAATACAGTACTATTAATCAATAATGCAGAACCACATTTAAATGTTTAGTGAAATAACTTTAATTAAAACTAATTAACTGACTTTAATTAAAACTGCTTAATATACAGTTTACCCATCTTCACCCGTCTTCCTTTGTTCTATGAATCAAATGATCCACACATAAATGATCCAGTTTCTATTTACAGAGTCGTCTAAAATGAAATGAACTGAACTCAGATATGTGTGAAAATAAAATACTGCAAATACAGTCTTAGTGTGCTTTATAATTTCAGGTCTCTTCAAGTGTACTGCTGGGAAGTCTAAGACACATAAGCACATGCACTGCAATCCCTGCCACTAAGAAAAAGGCATCTCCAGGCAACTCAAAAATCATACCACCTTATATTTCCACTTGAGACAAAAAAAGTGTTTCCTGTTCAGCAAAGTGAGATGATGATTTGGCTATAACACTGTATTTGAATGCTTACTGGGAGTCTACTACCATTTATAGAAAGACCAGACCAGAATTTGTTCTTTCAAGTATGCCATCTGTTGGTGAAGCAAAGTCTTGGAGGAGCTACAAGTCGTGGCCATTTAAAACCTCCCACACACCCCCACTTTCTTTCTGAAAGCAATGCATTAGGGCAAACAAAGGTTATACTTATTTTCCTTTGGAGCCCCAATTCCACTTGTGCTTATCACTGAACAAGGCTGCAAGCCAGATGATGTTTTCTCTGCACTTAATTTTCCTGGTAATCTAGACTAGAAAGGGAGTGGCAACTGATACTCTGTATTTGGGGTTGTCCTGCCCAACAAATGGACCACACAAGGATCTGTAGACACATCTACTCTTCCCTCTCATTGCAGCTTGGTTGCAGATACAGATCAGTGGACATACATTAATGAGAGAGACTGTTTACTCGTTGCTCCCTTGCTGCTTTTATTAAAGGCAAAGTGGAGTAAGTGAAGCAGCATGACACAGGGAACATGTTTTTTTGTTTTTTGGGGGGGGACACGTGAAGGTGACCATCCACAATGACAGCTGTATTCTGATTTCGTCCTACCTATTTTCAGCGTTGGGTTTAACATATTTCAAAGAAACATAATGTACGTCCTCATTTTATGTCGCTGTGTAGGACTGTAACCTGAGGATTATATCATTAACTGGCAGTTATGTTCATTTCAAGTCAGTATACAGAGTAATATGACTGTAATATAACGAGTAGTGTAATGAATTACTTTCTCTGAGGAGTAATTAATTAAGTAGCATACTGTATTTTTTTAGGAAAAGTAATTACGTAACAGTAGGGCTGTGCGATATGACCAAAATCTCATATCCCGATATAAGAATTCTATCGTCCGATAACGATATAAATCACAAAAATGTAACATTTTCTGTAAATTCTGTGAATCTCGGGCAGCTCGACTTGCGGGAACTGTTTCCAGCTGCGCGTCATGTAGCTGGAGTCGAGTGTTTTAACCGATGCATGAAACTATACATTTTTAGACATAAGTTGTAACGGCCACCGTTTTCTTTGTGAGTATTTATTACACGGCGTGCTGTGGGGAAAAGCCTGTTCAAACGTTTGAGTCTAAGGTTTATTTTTTAGCACCTGGTGGCTCTTTTTTAATTCTCATCCGTAAATAATCTGCTCTTTCACGTGATTCAGTTTATTTTGAAAAGTCTCAACAAGATCTTGAGCTTTATTGTGAAAGGTTTATGTGGAACATAAACAAGCGGACACGCGATGCCGTTACCGTTACCGTCGTTGTTGCTAACCACAACGCATAAAAACAGGCGCTTGTCCGTCCCTAGTGTGGTTATATTAAATATAAGAGAAAGAGAGAACTTTAAGAAATTAATTTAGCCACTACAGTGACCATCAAAACGATGAAAAAATATTGCCTTAGACAGTTTATTTTGCGACACCACGAAACAAACGATAGCGTAAAATGAAACGATAGACGTTTTTATATCGTCATCCGATATATATCTTTATATCGAACAGCCCTACGTCGCAGAATACTTTTCTTGTATAAAAGAGTGAATGGGTATCAGGTCAGGTATTGTAATGTACATAGAAATTTTCCTCTCCGTTATCATAGTGGTGTTTGAAATTCCTACAAGAAAAGTGACCAAAGCTAACCACAGGACACAAACTGGTCACAAATATTGACCGTACATCAAACACCACCAACACATCCATTTTGCCAAATAACCAAAAAAGGCTTCCCACAGTTGGAGAATCTTCTTTAGAAAGTAAAGCCTGTGTACAGTCATTCAAATTTACTTTAACTGGAGTTATTTTCTTAAGTGAGAAAAATGTAACTTGACATTTTCAACTCTTCCCCACCACGCACAACCACACCCATGAAAAACACGGATACAAATGATTCTGTTGTTTGTACAAATGAAGATACAAATAGTAGCATCTCTGCACACCCTTAATCTCTCACTTTGCACAGACTCGTCTTTGAATTCTGAGGCACTGTCAGGGCCTCGTGTTAGATGAAATAAGAGACGATTACACAAGTTGTGTTTTCAAAAGGTTACAGTACATGCTTTCTGGAAAATAGGTTATGAATACAGGGAATTTATAAAGCTGACAACAATGCTGCTTTGATGTGTCTATCAAGTCTTGGTTCACTTTGTATGTGAATAAGATTGATTTTGCTGGGTAAATATCCAAGTCCCACACGACTACATGGCTCTCACTCTGCTCCTGTAGTCCTTTCCACCACTTAGTCACTATGTTTCTATATAAACAACACTTATATCAAATATCAACAGGCCAAGGGTGCCCCATCACCTCTTTGATGAAACTCATGAAGCGGCCTCCAAATCTCCAGGGTTTGTGGCGGTGGCACTGCAGTGAGTTTACGGTCATCTGAGGAGCGTGCTGGTATGAGACGGAAACAATGTGGACTGCATCATAGGTCAGAGCTGCATCTGTCTGGAATAAGGGGTGAACATTGTTTCAGCTAAAGACTCTACAAAGACAAACAGTTGAGTCACCGTTAGTCTTACTACTAAATATTATTATTTTTACATCAATTATACACTAACTAATAATTCAACCTTCAACCCTTTTTAAAAAAATATACTATGTATCAAGGTACAACGTCCCAATAACTAAACTGAACAAGAGTGATGAATACATCTCAAAGGATAATTGGTTCAAAAGGGCCTTATTATATACACATAATTTTGGATAGCCATGTGTAAGATGAACTTCTTTGTCTTTTTTTCAGTCATTGCTGGAGCCTAACAGTAAAGCACAAGACCAAAATAAAGAGCTTACTGCAGAGATAATTCCTGAGGTAAAGAGTAATTTCGTACCAAACCACACAAGATTAAAGATTTTTAAGACTGACTTCAAAAGTATATACCACATACCGTCATGATGCCCTCCAGCAGGCCTGAATCGGGTTTAGGTGGTATCTGCTTTTCCATTGACCATTTCTCTGCAATGGAAGCAACTTGAGGGTTTTCCACATTGAGGATGCGGAAACCAGTCATGTTGACGCCACAGAAGCGATAGGGCTCAAGGTCGATGGCCATCAGGTCCTTTTGAGAGACAGAAGTAATGAAGAGTGGATTCTTAATTAGTACTACTGAGCGTCTTTAAGTATTTATTCAATCCCACACATAAAGATAATGTCACAGCAGCCAATTAA
Source organism: Neolamprologus brichardi (assembly GCF_056152115.1). NCBI lineage: Eukaryota > Metazoa > Chordata > Actinopteri > Cichliformes > Cichlidae > Neolamprologus > Neolamprologus brichardi. The sequence continues at coordinate 20,801,136 of NC_142114.1, read as the reverse complement.
AGCGATAACTTTATTAAGGTGAAATAAAGTAGGATTTAAGTATGGCATGGAAAGTGGTATTTGTATCACAAGGCAAACCTCAAAAGACCTAAATAGCTTTTGTTGCTGGATAATCCTTTTAAAACTAGCCTGTTAACTGTTTTTGTTTGTTTGTTTTGTTGCTTTAGTTCCTACAAAATGATGAACCAAGTGCACTTGCTAAAAGCTCAGGATGTATTTTGCTTTTTTATGTGAATAGATCTCTATAGGTACTTTTGTAATTTGGCAAGACTCTAATTATTGCTTGTGGCTCAGAAAGAATTAAAGAACAAGGGAAGGAAAAAAAATGAATATTAATAATTCAACACTTGCATTCCCTTGGTACCTTATAAGCAAAAAGCAATTCAATTTGAGCCACTGCAATTTCTGGGGAAGCCATTGTAGCTGAAGTGTGAAGTCACATGTTGACACATGTCGTGTCAGAATGGGCCAGAGGGCTTGGAAAAGACATTTGGATGAACATAGATATTTCATTAGCACCCTGTGGGGTTAGTGCTGGGAGAACAAGAGCGTGTAAGACACTTACTAAAGAACGGTCGTTGCTCTGAATCACTGAAATATTTCTCATCTTTTCCCCCCCTTCCCACTAGAAAGCAGTACAGAGCTTTTTTTTATGAAAAGAAAAGAAAACCACTATTGTTCCAAATGACATTAAGAAATTATCAATAAAGTACAGCAGATCAGGTTTAAGGTTTTTTAGCTTTGAATCTATGTATCCAAAAATACTGGGATAGAAAATTTAGTATATTATAGTACGTCTTTATTTTTAACAACAACAACAAACGCTGAGAATTTATTGTTGCCCTCATTTTGATTTTGCTACAAGCACACAGTGCAATGATTTACACATCACTGCATTTTTGGAAAAAGGGGTTGCTTTAGCTCCTTTGCAATGCCAGAAAAGCAATCTGTTTCAATTACAAGTCTGAATTTTGCACTGCTGCCTTCCACGCACACATATGCTATGCAAACTTTGTGTAACCCTACAATAGCATTACAATTATCTCTTTACCAGAAAACCCCAATGTATATCTATATACACACAGAAGTGTTGTACAGGTACCAAACATAACAAAGTTCTTGTCTTTAGGTTCTCAGAGATAGCTATGGCAATGCGGGAGCTATGACAGACTCATTTCAAAGGACAAAGAAGTTATTACCCGATACCACTCTGCTGTTACCTTTTCATGCTCTAATAAGTCGGCATTTTCCTCACCTCAGAAGATAAAACACAGACATCAGTGGATTCCATCGAGAGGAAATTGTATTGCCATGTACACCATGCAAGTATTCATCATTTTGGATCAAATCAAGCCGCAAGGTATAATCTTCTTAATGGGGTGTCTGTCAATATGACAGTATATTGCAGCTTTAGATAGATATCGCACTCTGATTCTATAAAGATATAGTGCCTTTATGTGAAAAATATTGTTGATGCAAAAAATCATATCAAATAAAAGTTTTTCAGTTAATCCTCAAGTAAATATCTTGCTAGAGAACAAGCCAGGAAACTGCTACACATACACACACAGACTAGTGCACCGGCGATGAAAAGACATTTTGCATTCCCTATTAAACCAACCAGTTTGCTATACAAACATGGCACATAGCAGAACAATGTCATTGACACGCTATTGAGCATGAACGATGACACACATCACGCCTGGACCGCTATGTCATATTGCATTATCACAACAGACTGGTCAAGTCCGGAGAGACGGAGTGCACAAGGGAGGCAGAAACAAAGACAATAACAGGGAATGAAAGGAACAACACCGAACACGCTGGTATTCATTCTCATTCAGTCACCACATAGTCAGGGTTGCAGTAGGGTGCAGCAATGGTACCCTGCTGGGTCTGCTAGTATTAGTCAGATGAGATCATTTCATCAGAGCGGGAGCTAAAAATACTCATGATGGGAGGGAAACGGTTACATACTCAAAAGCTGTTAAACATATCTAAATGATCAACCTAAATTCTTTCAGTCAGTCATTCATTGTTTCTTCGTGCAGCGATTTCTTTTGCTTCTTGAGTTCTTGAATATAAATGATATAGACTATCACCTGGCTGACTGCATAAACTGCAAGTACATAAGAGGATATACATGTGTGTGTTTAATATATACAATGATTGTACCAACTTGAAAGTCACATTCAGCTTTAAATCTCAATCTGCTGGGTTTGGTTTTTTTTTTTTGTTTGTTTGTCTTTTTTTGTTTTCCTTTTTTCTCCCCATGCTGCTACCTCAAAGACTTCTGTTGACTTTACTATAAAGCGAAGTGTTTACTACAGCAAACAGAAGACTCCATTATGCCTTCGGCTTGTCAAACAAAATTGATGTTATGGACTGGATCCAAACTCCATTGGCAATTAGCCACTATTCATCAAAAACTCAAGTGGTGGGAAGATGAGAACAAACGAGACTCTATTTGCATTAACAAGCGTGGTACATTACCAGAGTGGTGAAGATATAGTGGTAATACTCTGTCATCATCCCCATGGTCTGGGCCTGAAAGGATATGAAGACAGAAGATGGAAAAGAAAGGTGTGAATGAGTAGAGATGGGACAGAGAAGACTGTAATTGTGTCGTGTCAGGGCATTTTAGAATCAACGGCATTGTCAGAATAAACAATGCTAAAGAAATGCACGAAAAGAGGCTTTAGCGAGCATGTTGACCAACATGCTGTTCATTTTGCAGGTGAGATTCTGCTGCCGTTTGCTGGGATTTCTGCACCATATGTGGTCCACAGAATTACAGAATGGCTTGATGCTTTTCTATGCATTTGGAATGCCTTGAGGCATGTGACGTTATCCCAGCAGACAAGAGAGCTTTCAATCAAAAGAGCTCGGTAATCTTTGCCTCATATCTGAACACTCCATCATTGCCACTTGTTTCACTCCATCTACATTCAAAGGCACTACATTCCCATGGTGGCTGTGTTTTCCATTTAATTGTACCATCTGTTGTTTAACAAAAAACAAAAACAGCCAAGGTTATGTAAATAAGATGTTATGCTCATGTGGTAGCAAATTTATTTCTGCATCTATAGACAGCCAAACACATGACATTGAAATTTTATTTTATTTTTTATAGTGTAAGAAGGAGTTTTCATTAATAACTGCAATTTTCCCGATGCTGCGTAACTCTGTCAGCCTTCTATTTTAATCTTTATTTTGGTAATCGTCTATTATATATGCCTGCCCAGTCTGACGAGTGTGACGACAGGACAACTTGTAAATCTGAGAATGCTGCAAGAAAGACAGGACTCAGTGTTTTGTTATGACAAAAGAAATGATTCCAATAAAGCATGTCAGAGGTAAGTGTAAAGCTTAGTAAAATTCAGTCGCATCATCCAGATTGCAATGATGAATGGCCTGATGCAAGTCTCATTACAAATGAATTCAATGCTTTTCATTTTTACTCATTATCTTAGTCTGGAGCAACCTTTTTGTAAACGTATAAATGGACCAGTCTGCCTTAATCGCAGCTGATAAATACAGTGAATGCTGCCAACTAATCAAAGCACAGATGGTATCCATTCAAATTTTTGCATTTCAGGTTTTAAGTGACAATCACACCGCATTCTATTTAAAAATTGTTCCGTGCATTACAAATAAATAAGATTTCCCAAACTGACAGTATGTACAGCTGACTTTATCGAAGGTAAAATGGTTAGCCAGTCAGTCAACATATGAAAGAGGGAAAAAAAAAAGATCAGCTGATCATTTTAGTAATTTCTCAAGTAAAAATGTCTTAAATTATATCTCACCGGTGTTGTTTTGTTCTCTTTGTTTTCTTTGATGTGACAAGCAATTTGAATATATCACCGATGTCTCGAGACACTTACGATGAGCAATTATTCGCTATTTTCTGATATTTTAAAGGCCCAACTATTAATTAAAGAAAAAATATCAGACATGTAATTGATACTGAACATAATGCTTGGATGAATACCTGGGATTGACAGTTAATATGATGCACTTGTGTCTAATGCACTTTTCGTAAAGTAAATTCTCACAAACAATTTATTGTAGAATGTATCACAGCAAAGTACAATAACGTTTTATATGTAAGGTCACAGTACTATACAGTACAGCACACACTTTGACAGATGCACCTTTAAGGAGCTTTTTTAATTGATCCATGGCACATAAAAGGCAGTCAGCAATGAATGTAGTTTGCCCTTATTTCTATGTAAAAGCTCTGGCCGGCTCAGTCATGGAAGACAACTGTCTGGAGCTGTCTTTTTGCCTTATAGCGTTCTCACCACTTCTCTCAAGAGGACACTGGTTTCTTAGCGCGAGATGTGTAGACTGGCCAAGAGCGAATATATGTCACCTTAGATCTCAATAACTGGGGTGGACTGAGTTATTCAAATAACTTTTGAGGAGATGATGCATTTGGCAAAATGTTAACAGAAGCTGACAGCAAACTGAATGAGGGGTGGGGGTGGAGGGATCCACCAGCCTGTTCCTGACATCCAAAGAGCATCAGACCACCTACATATTCTCTGCTCCATACATCATAGTGACAGCTCTTTGTTGACTGGCAATCATTAGAATCAAAACACACTATATACACTTTTGATAATAAAACTTCTCAGATCACATTTTTTTTGTCTGAGTAGTTAAAAGTTTAGCAAACAGAATAAGAATGTGGATGTGGATTTTGTTCTTTTTTCCTTGTGGAATTCACAATGTCGTATTAGTTTGTAAATATTTAATGGGCAAAATCAAAAAACGGATACACTGACAGTCTCCGCTCATGATTACAAGAAAAATCATTCCAAATGTCCTCCAAATGAAACGAATATCCAAGTTTTCTCAATTTCACCTATTGTCTACCAATTTTACGCTGGTGCAGGAAGAGTCAGTTCTGCCTTGGTGCCTATTGAGAACCAGCTCACCTTCAACAGATTTCAGAAGTGAACATTATGTACCTTCATATATCTGAAGTTGGGGTAATTTTTCTAGGAAGGAAAATATTGGAGACAGAATTTGTGAGCTTCATTCGCTGATGAAATAACTGTAGTCTCTCTCATATCAGCGGTTCCAAATTTGGGACGAGCACTTTAGTAGTGCTGTGTCCATTTTGTGCTTCCCTTTTGGAACCAGCACCAGCGATCTGGGCACAAGAATCACACTGATGTAAAAAAGAAATAATGTAATTGCGGAAATCCCCATACTCCCTAGCAGCTTGCTGCTGTCTTATTTTTAGTGGTGCATTTTCTGTTACTGTTCTTCAATCCCGGTCCCATGTGTAATCCTCTGTAACTTAAATCAAAACCAATCTGATGGGAATTAATATATTGGACAGGACCACATCCTTTCATTTCTCTACCCATTCCGAGTTTTGACAGTAGGACCCTTTATAAATACACTAACCTGTTTGAGAATCTGCGCTGCCATGTGGTGGCTGCAGTCAAAGATGATCCGGAACTCCCGACTTCTCTTCATTTCTTTGAGAAGAGGCCTTGTATCCTGCGTGTCGAGAGGAAGCTGGCGGATCTTTAGTCGGATGTTATACCTAGACGGGGCCATTATCAGCTCCTGTAGTCTTATAAGACCTTATCAGACAAGAAACAGTACAAAAATGATCATATAACATATACCCCAAGTAACTGAAATAACATGTTATAATATACCAGTCTGTTTACCTGTGCTATCATCATATACAACTGTAGCTGTTTTCCATTTGAGAAACTGCACCAGGTCCAGGATAGCATAGCTTAAAGATGAGTAATCTGGGTATAAATTGGCATAAAAGGTGTCTCTGTTGTCCATAGGGTGATGTTTCCACCGCACTTGGATATGCGGCACTTCCAGTGCATTGCAGATGGACTGCACGGCATTCGATGATGAACTATGTGAGGGTCCAAATATTGCAACTACGCCTAAAGACAGCTGGTCACAAGCTGAAGAGGAGAAAGGGACAAGAGCTTGAGAAGAACCTCACTTATGTCCTGTCACAGCAGAATTCGGGAATTCTCAAATCAAAAACACAGATTAATATGAAGTTAATGACAGTGTGACAAACCAGATTCCTGCCTTCATCCACACTGCGGTCACAATCCTTGAATAAATGTGAGACAAGTTACTCACCTTTTCTTGATGCCTCAAAGCTGTCATAGATATTAATCCTCTGTATGTCATAAGTTAATGTTGTGTTTGGTAACAAAGTCCTGTTTCTGTTTATGTTATTGACTGCAAATTTAAAGGCAAGTTCCTCCGCACTGACGAGCGAAACAGGTCCGTCTGTTTGTTCGAAAATTCCACCTGAAAAACAAAAAGGAGAGACGGGTAAGGACCACAACAACTGGTCTGAAATCTAATCAAACAACAGCAGGAAGACAGACACAAATTAAGGTAGGACTAAATGGAGAAAATATTAGGACCCATACTGATGGGAGAAGTGCACATTACGTGAGATATAAAATTTTGTTCAGCAAACATGGAGCAACTCTCTCCATTTTTAGGAAATGCTCAAAAAACCCAATATCTGTTTGAAGTCCAAAGCCATAATGGATTTAAGGTGTGTGTGTGTGTGTTTGGCTGTTCCATCAGGGCAGCAGAATATCTCAGGCTCTTGTCTTTCCATTAAGATATCCTTTTATTTCGCCCGAATACCACATTGTTGGTGCAGATAACTGGACTTGGGCACTCTTCTTTTACATAAAATTCAAAGGAAAGCATTTTCCCCATTTTCAGATGGCCAGGACCACTGCTCTAAAGTTGCAAACATGTCTGTATGAACATCAAAGTCCAGTATTGCTTTAGATGGTGGTGTATCAGACAGGTAATCCTGCACTACATCCACTACTGTATATTATGTATTTTTTGTTTATTTTGGAATACCTTTTTTTCTTGATACGATCGATAGTATCAGGATGGATTTTTGGTGTCAAAACATTTTAAAAAAGAAAAAAAAATGTAATCATTCAATTAAAAATGAATACCAGTCCCCTGAAAACTGGTTGTAAATGTAGAAAGAGCTCCTGCCTTTAGTAACATGCATTATCAACCAATGGGTTTTATTCTGTATTCTGTTAAGTGGCAGAAGTAAAGATAAATGTTTCTTTAATGTTCACATTTGAAAGTAAAGGAGTAGAAAAGTGGGAGTTGTTCAGAAGTTAATTAAGTTTTGCATTCATCACCTGCACAAATCACAGTTTGCTACTTAAAATTATACACCCAATGTAAATTTACACTCATGCCTTGTAAACTGTGCAATGTTTTTCCCAGCAAAAAAGTGGATCTGGAGATATGGGCAATTAAGGTATTCTAAGATCTTTGATGCTGGCAGAGGGGGAACGATATCCTAGCTTTGAAGGAGAGCAGGCTATGGCAGCCTAGATGTACATGATAGACTGAAGCTGAAATCCCTCTTTCATCCACCTTTTCACTACTCCTCGTATAATACACAATTACAAAATAACAAAAAAGCTGGTGCTGGAGTCTTTCTGTTGTAAACTCATTTTATTAAATTAATATTTGTGTTTTGCGTTCCATTAACTGGGATTCATATAAACATTAATTCAACCCCCCTCCAAGCTAATGCATGCCATATCTAATGTTAAATAGTTTAAGCGTTTCGATTTATATGTAATTGGTACAGTAACAAACATAAACTGTCAAATGTAAGACAGCAAAGTCCCTTCGTGTCTCGGCTACAGCCTTAAAGAAGACAGTTTAGACAGCTTCTTCAAAGATGCCTGCAGGAACATCAGCTTATGGAGACAATGGCTCCTCCACCTCCACTCTCATCATATTATCCATTTCAGTAACAAAGCGAAAAGTTTCTGCCATCTTCCGTCAATTCTGGAACAAAAAAAATGCTCACCACCATCAAAAGTTACAAATGTCAGTGCTTAAGTTTAACTTTATGCCCATCATTTCAGATATACAGACAACCTTTCAAAACCAGGTGTTTTTTTTGCTTTTTTTAAACACCGGGATCACACACGTCTAAACACCAATAGAGGATGCCTTTAAAGTATTTTCTGCTGCATATTAATAGTGTGTATGAGTCAAGGCTCAGGCTCATATTGATATCAGTTAATAATCACTCCCAGTCTATGTTAACGCTCCAATTCAATCAGGAAATGATAGGAGGAATAACAAATTGCTTTGTGTTAGTGTGATGCCGCAGAGCATTTGAAAGTGCCTAATTATTTTCCTCCTGTTCTTTTATTGTACTTTTATACATCTCTATTTCATGCTTGTATTAAAATAATACACCTTAGTGGATTTCTTTAAGCTGCTGGATTTGTCCATGCTAATGTCAAACCCCTTAAGATATCCAGTTAATAAGGGACTATTAACCAGTGTTGAAGATACGAAGTCTGACAATAGTAAACAGATTTTGTGAATAATCAAGTGTCAGTTAAATTTCAGTTTACAGACTCAAAAACACAATGATTAGCATTCAGTATGAGGGCTGAACGGTGAAATACTTTTACCAATAAATGCGTTATTCAATTCACATACATTACAACATTCACAACATAACATTAATATTAATATTTATTTACAGTGCAATGAACAAATAAATACAACAAAGTTTAAAATTGGCCACCTAGGGCTGTCATGATCTCCGATTTGCACTTAAAATTCATATCATAATTATAGCTTTTTTAAAATTTTAATTTATTTATTTTTTTCAAATTCTTACTGACTGAGTCCCCCATGCTACCAGTCAAAAGTCTGGAAACACCTTCTTATTTAATGTTTTTTATTTAAAATAAAAAAATAAAAGACACATTTAGAGTTATTTATCAATTTTTTCTTTGCTACATAATTTCATATATCTCGCATCATATATTTGATTTCTTCAGTGCATATCTATAATATAGAAAGTAGTAAAAACAGAGAAAAAAACATTAAATAAGAAGAAGATTTTGACTGGTAGTGCTAATATATATCAGACTGCAGGGACTCAGTCCATCCATAAAATGTAGACACAGTAGCACAGATTAATGAAGCAGCTAGCATATGCTCAGAACACTTGGAATGGAGAGAGCAGGAGACGCAGCAAGAGCAAATAAAAAGAAAATCAGTAATCAAATTAAGAATTAAGTCGTTAACAGTTGCCCATCTCGGGTGCTTCACTCAGCAATGTAACAACAGCCTGACTGCAGCAGAGCAAATGTAGTGGTCCAGTTTAGCGTATTGGCTTTGTTACTGGAACTAATTTTGTTCCAATGTGTAGGAAAAAAATGAATGTTGTTAATAACTTGCATAGACAGGCTGATGGTGCAGAAGAGTAGTTACTGAAAAAAGAGCTGTGATAAACTGCAAACTGAGTCTGCAACTGTAACCATAATGACACTGAATGATTTACGATGTTATCATATGCTTTTTTTCCAGTACCAATTATTTCTTTGAAAATCAATTATTCATAGCAATTTTTCATTTTGTATTTTCCAGTTGTCGCCCATACCGGTATATTGCAACATCCCTGATTTCAGCCAGTGGGCCAAGAATACAAAGCGATACATTTCATTTTACCTCATATTTTTTTCTGCAGCATGTGTTTGAGATTTTGGATTCCCTTCGTCTATCACACAAATGCTGCCTGCCAGCTTGTTTTTACAAGGTATTTTACTAATCCTAGAGAATACCTGGCTGCAGAGAGCTTAGCTTAGAAATGGTACCTGTGACCCACTGATGCCCCTGAAAAGATCCCCAGGGCATGGATCACACAATCATATAGTTCTGTTACAGTGGCTAGAGTGGCAATTCTGAAAGCCAAGCTCATCTTACTATTTATGAGTCAAAGTTTCAGTGAGTTGCAAGGGGATGTGATGCATAAACCTACCCGGTAGAATGCGTCACATTAAAATAAATGAATCCTTCCATTTCATGGGGAAATCTCATTAGAGTACATTAAGTAATTGCTGGAGTATATAGTAATTTGACTGTTAAGAAGATAAAATGTGCATTGCTCAGAAGCACTCTAACAAATTTAATAAACAGGGGAAAACCTGCTCCTTGGAAGGAAAATCCAGAAGATAATTTGTTTTGCCCGTTTTCAGAAATCTACCATAAGCACAATAACAAGGTTTAATGCACAAGACCTCCCACAACTCCATCAGATAAGGGACAAGCAGTTCTTTTTAGCATCATACAGAATTTACTCTAATGATGCAGGCATCCGAATATTAGGGACATGTTTGCAAGTTCCCATTTTAACAACTACACTGAATGTTCGTTATTGCAGTGGGCGTGTGCAAATTGAGATGCATGAATTTCAGACTTGTTCTTGTGATTCTCAGTCAAAAGGCTTCAAATTAGCATGTCTCCAATAGACAAGAACACAAAAGCCTTTAATTAGTCTCTAAGGTCCTATCACAATATATAAATCAGCCACTAATTGCAGCCGTTTCCATAATTTGTCCTTTGAGGACTTTGGGGATCAGCTGCACTGAAAAGCCACAAGATTATGTATTTGTAGCAAGTGATTCAAACTTAAATTGCAAAATGCACATGGCACTAGACCACCCAAACTTAGTGGTGTATTGACAGCAAAAACAAGCATAACTAGCAGTGGTGCTGAAAAAGAAAAAATAAAGTAAGTTTAGGGATTGACAGTGTTTCATCTGTGGCGCTAGAGATGGGAACTGAGAACCGGTTCTTGTACTTGTCTGGTAGTCCAATTTCTTGCCTGCCTATTGATCCCACTTATCGGTTCTTGCACTTGCGCTACAATAAGCTGATTTCATTTCGCATGTCAGTGCATAAATAGTTACGCAGTCTAGAGCGTGGATATGGACATTTATTTTTATTGCACAAAAGGACCAGGTAAATAGTAAAGTGGTAAACTGCATCCAGGACATAAACAACCACACCAAACTGGTAACACAACTTCGGTTCTTTGCTACTACCTGCCAAGACAGCATGCTAATGCTAAGCTAGCCAAGAACCCAGAGTGAAAGCTAAGTGAATGCCTACCCCAGCAGCCAGACCCTGAACTTCAACAGCTAACAAGCAGATGAGCAGTCAGTTTTCATCTGTCTGGTTTTCATCTTTGCTTTGTGCGGTCAGCTTTGTATTCTACTAAGAGCAAGATCTTGGAGATGCGTGTCCTCATTAGGGATTTGTGTTGATGTGTGGGGTTGTAGCCTCGGGTTTATATTAGGAAATGGTCATTATGAGATAATGTGTTTCAGCTATTTAACAGGGCAACATGAAAGTCATGTAACGAGTAGTATAACAAATTACTTTTTCCCGGGAGTAACGTACTGCATTACTTTTAAGAAAAGTGTTCTGTGTATTATGTGTATCAAATGACTTTTTTGAGTAACAGTGATCACGGCGAAGAGGGGAAATACCTCAACAAAAACGCACAAACGTTTGATCCGCAGCATGCAGTTAATTTGGATGAATGTAATTTCTTTACTGCTGCTTAGCAACGGTGGTGACTCTCAAAACGGAGCCAATGAGAATCAATAAAGGAATAAAATCAATAAGTGATTTCGATAATGGAATCTGAATCACTTATATTCTTATTAATTCCCATCGATTAGTGGCACTGTGTGAAAGTTATTTTCTAATAGCTTCCTTAAGTTACAGATTCTTATTAGCTTCTATTGCAACAAGCAACATTTTTATCTTATTAAAAGAGATTGCATTATAATAGGTCCAAATCCTTTTAAAGACCACTGAAGGAAAATTCAGTTCAGCTGAACAGAAAATGTTTGCCATCAAAGTAAAAGTTGTGCGTTACCGTTGCCACCAACATGTTTCAAGAGGTCCAACTCTTACTTTGAAGGTGGAGGCTCTCCATTTCTGGTGTGTCTGCAGCAATCTGCTATTGAGCAAACAGGTTTTCAGTGCAGCACTGGCAACTTCCAGTAACCTCCAGAAACCACTCGGCAGCCAGTCAGGGAATGCACATTTTTTTTCCCTAGTGACTGGTGGTTGTTGTGGGCTTGATGACTAAAAAAATAAACGTAAGCGTTTAATCGTTTGGCCTTTATGCAAAAACAGCTCAGGAATTAATCATAAACAGAAGCTATGGGTACAGCGGCTTCTGCAGGGCCTAAAGGAACTGACAGAGACATGCTGTGCAGTGTCAGAATCAGAGGTTTCACATTTCAGCTGTACATGCCCTTGCAAAAATCAATGTTGTAGCATGAAAGCCACACATGTTATGTGCCTACAAACAATGTGGGCAAATGCACAAGCATAAACCCACCCTCTGCTGTTGTGTTGTGGCAGACTGCCTGCAAACCAGCTTAGTTGTCATCTGGGTACCACTGAAAAGACATATTTTCATCATCTACTGCATTTATTGACTTTAAGAATGTGATATAAGTGGGAGAATAACAGTCTGCCAAAACAAATACATTAAAATAGGTCTGCTTTCTATTTCTTGTTTTGGTTTGATGCATTTTGACAATTTTTTAAGTGGAAGTTTCACATTGTCCAGTTTGGCAGTAAAATCGTTTTGAGTGTAACGTATTTCTACCGACTGCACCAATTTCCCCACATCTGATGAAACTGGACTACTTGGACACACTTTTGTGTTGTTGTGTGTTAATGTAATTTCATTCTTTTAGTGGGGTCAGATTTGTTTGCAGTGCAAAATTAACATCAGTGTTCATGTCTTTTTGCAGAAAACAACCAAAGGCTTAGATGCATTTTTCTCCAATTATCACAAAGTTTTACTTTTAACTGAACTGACACTAGGATTTTTTTTTTTTCTTTAAACAACACACATTTTTCCCTTTCAGATGTGTGTGTACATAATCTTTTTCTACTACAGAGGTAAAACCTTAGCAGTTACAACCAACTATTTTTGGGGTCACCTGTATCAAATGTTGTCAGCCCATTTGATGGCCATTATCAGTCGTTACCATCCCCAAAGACTTTGCAGGTAGGCAGACTGCTCAAACTACAAGTAGGCCGCTAATGGTGAGCATTCAAGCTCTTTCAGTTTTGAATTTAAGACCTGACTTTTGCATTGCAGTTTAACTTTGACTGTTTATTCTTTCTTGTGCAAGCTGTTTGGTTAGTTTAAGAAAGATTTAAGTACCCAGTTCCCAGTTAAACTTAGGAATAGATGACAAACTAGAAGGTTAAAGTCATGTTAGAGAGCTCAATTTTCAAGGTTCATGGGGTTTTGACTCCAGGAATTTATTCACATGCACTCTTAAAATGTAAAGAAGGTTAGTCTACTGTATATTCACTCTCGATGTTATACCATTGTAGAAATAGTAGAACATAGATATGATTGTAGGATGAAGACCATATTGCAGGATATGTTGTGCTTGCTAAAATAAAATTCCTTGCTTACATACAAACCAATGCAGAAACCCAAACAATGAGACTAGCTCATTATGCTCTTGGATACATGTGTGCTCGCCCACTGGATTTCTGAGAGTTGCTCTTTTGTACTTTCTCTTCACTGGTGGGATTCCCAATCTCCCTGTGAATAGCTTCCTGTCTCCCTGGATGTGCCGCAACACTCATTTTCACAATGATGGCAGCAAACAATGACCAGCATAAAGAAAACACACACAATTCACCGTGAACATTCAGAAATGCGGCCAATTTGAGGAAGAACATGTTCGTTCATAATTATGGGAAACAAAAAACACTAGAGGCCAACTGTTACACAATACCAAGACCAGTTGTTAACTTAGCCAAAGCTCCATTTTATACCACACAATTCAAAAAAATAAATAAATAAATCAGGCCAGGAATCTGTTACATTTAATCAATGATGAGTATCACGAGAGGAAATTAAGGGCGCTTGTTAATTAATGATGTCTGGCAGCATGTTGGCTCATTAGTTAGCAAAGTCACCTCACAGCAAGACAGTTTTGGGTTTCATCTTAGCTATGGTTCTCCTCTGCATGCTCACTTGGGTTTAACCTCACTGCTCAGGGTTCCTCTCGCAGTCCAAACAAATGGCTTTCAAGTGACTCTAGATCACCTGTAGGTGTTAGTGTGAGCATGTGTGTCAGTGCAGCAGTTCGTCAGCAACCCTCTCAATCTGTATCCCTACTTTTTCCACTAATGCGCTAGTCCCCCTCTAATCTTTATCAGAAATAAGTGGTGTAAGTTATTTTACAGAACTGTCGATAAAGTAATTATTGACAAACTCGCCAAATTAACAAAAGGTTTAAATGTTTGCAGCAGAGAAACAGAAGAATATCGACTATCGAGGCTCTTTATTGTGCTAAACAACATGTCGACAGTTCAATTTTAAAAGTAATTACTGTTGATAGTGTTGAATTAAAACTGATGAGCGTAATTGATAGTGATGTGCATGTGAGTGGCACGCACATTAAGTGCAAAATGCCACAAGTGACACAGTGTAACACTGCAAAAGACAAATTAGCTATTAAAATGTTATCTGAAACATCTGTTAAACTTGGCCACTAATTATTTATCTCCAGCAACAGCAACAGTTATGGAGTTAGGTTTAAAGGAAGATGATATGGATCACAACACTTCTAGTTATCAGTGGCTTTATACTCTTATTAATGCATGTCTGTTACCTTTAATAAAATTAATACTAATACACAGAGAATTGTAAGTCATAATGTAGAAAATAAAATAAAAGTTTGTCATTTTTTGTCTGTGTGCTAAAATCATTAAAATAAAAAGCCTCTGCAAAAGAAAGACTGAATAAAATTTAAGTAAATAAAACTTGACATCAAAGCACAGTAGTAATATTAGCCTATCAACCTGTTAACCTTGAAAAAATTAGCAACTCTGCCACTGAGCTGGTAATATTTTTGCTTCTTTTTGAAAACCACAACAGTACGTTTGTTTTACTTGCCACAGTATTTGAGATACTAGTGCAAGTAGCAGGTACTATAACAACGACACAGCAAGATGTATAAAATTGCTGGTGTTTAAAAACAGATATTTTAAGATGAAATCAAAATTTGGATTAACATCTGACATTGTTTAAAAGATTTTTTAAAAAATATATGTAAATCTGACAGCAGGGCTTTAACTCTCTTTAAAAATAGCGGCTAACCTAAAACCAATAAAAACTGAAACTAAATTGTAGACTTTAATGTCTGATGGATTATTATTCATTATTATTCAGCGACTGTGAGGACCTTTGGATTGTAATGGCTAAGATAATCTTTATCTGTTTGTAATGTCATGCAATAAACATGCGGTAAAATATTTCCCCACAGATTTATCACCTCGGGGATAGAAAACTCTCATTATATTTATTTATATTGCAATGGGTTGACACTCATAGACTCTTTCTCCTTGAAGCATACTGTAAAATAAGCTTGTTTCTGTGACTCGTCTCTCACACACACGTTGTGTCTCTGTGAAGCCGACTTGAATTCGAGCTTCTATTTGTCATTCAAACTGATTCATTCAGACTCCATTGTTGCCTTAATGATGCATTTAACTTACTATTGTAACCACCACTTATAAACAATTATTTTGTCAAATGGCATTATGTAGAATGCCTGTTTATATTTCTTTGCACATAGTATGATTTGTGAAATTGAATCGATTTATTTTAACTATTAAAAGGCAATAGCGTCCTCCATACGTTTCACCATACGACTACATCAAAAGTGAAGAAGTTCTTATGATGTTTACATATCTGGCAGTGATGGCAGGTAGAGGATGCAGTTTCTAGTATCCTTGATATATATATTGCCCATGATGTTTTGAAGCTGTATCATATAGAAACATTTTTCATTCTTTTTTTTTTTTGTTTTGTTTTAAATCAAGACGAGAAATCTTGAATACTTGAATTTAGAAAAGATTTAGAAAGATTCATGTTTTAAGTGTCAAAACATTTGGACAAATATGCAATAACATGTACAGCTCTCACACAGCTCGATACTGTATATTACCATATAAATTGAATTTGGGCTTCTAATGTTTGAGTCCATAATGAGAAAGGCTGCTTTAATTATGTTATTTCTCCCTGTAAATCACTGTCCACATTGAATCTCCTTCCAGCTCTATCACAGCTGAGAGGCATTCTTATTTATTTGATACGATTAGTAGTACTCATGCAGCCCTATAATGTTGTGATATCTCCTCTGTCAGAGAACTGTCAGGTAACAACACATTTGTAAAATCTAATTTTATGCTCAAGTGGTTCTGCTTCTGCAATTTATCGCAGCTATCGCTCACCTTCTTCCCTGCTTGCTCCTGCTAGCTTTCTCCCTCTCCAGTCTCCACCCTCTCTTTCCAGCTTAGTGAGGTGTTTTGATCTCATTATCATTCCCAAACATTCACACCGGATAATCTGTCAGGGCGGGAGCCTGTGCTCTGCACCGTACAGGGCACCCTGGTCATGATTAGGGGTGCTGGGGCGTGCTTGCAATGAAAATACCATTTTTTCCCCCTCCCTTTAAACCAAACTAAAAGTAAGGGATATATGGTTCTCCCTGCATGCTATAAAATCTTGGCTGTGTCAATTAGGTTCTTTAGCAAAGAGAAACTGCCTCATACTGCATGAGGACAATTGTGGGACAACCCAGCGAGAACACTGAATTGATTAGCCAAACCGAGCAGCGGGGCTCAGATGCCCTTTTACAAACTGCAAATCCTTTTCCAGAAACGCTGCACAATGCACAGTGAACCTCCATTAGACAATGCTGTTCCACAATGCACGATACAAACAGCCACCTCCCCTGTCTGTGGTCTATTGTTATCATGGAGGTAAAACCTTCCCCATGCCAAATCCTCACCTCACAGCCAGTTCAATCAAAAGCTATGCCAGAAAAACAGGGACTGAGACAATGGTAACTAATGCCAGGTGGATGTAGGCTTTGAGCTGTGCCAAGCTACCTGTGTCCATCACCTTCCCTACCCCATCCATCTCCTCACCCACAGCCACTCTTTGTCCACATATGGTGGCAGAAACTACGCAGACCTGCAGCCTTGGCATTTTGTCACAGTGGGATGCTAAGGTGGCCAACAGCACAAAAAGTGCCACACTGTGAATGCAGTTTTTGAAAGTGGGTTTTTGTGTGTGTGCTTTTTTAAGGTGACTTACATGAAGATAAATACAGAATGTGGCTACTTTTATATCCTTTGCTAAATTTGTCAATAAGCAATTTGATCGTGACCCTAAACAAGCTTACTCACCAGGAAGCTTTGGCCACCTCCTCTTTTCTGGCTGCAAAATACAGTACAAACACTGCTGTGTCTGTTCAACTGGTCACAGATGAAAATGCTGATAGACCTGTGTAATACAAAAATAATAGCTGCACTTTAGCTATATTATTGTGTTTGAGCCTTTTCTTTACCTACACTAATCTGTTTATCCTGACTGCAATATGATGCTGAGCCTAGGAAATGCTGCTTCACATACACCAGCTTATACACTAACCCCATACTTATTGCACTGCCTGCCCTCTCCGGCTTTTTCTGTTGTTTTTTTTTTTTTTTTCTTTCAATAGCTGTATGTCATCAGTAGCATTCATGGAAGTGTGAATATTGCTACGCAATGGAAACAAGCAGGTATTATACATGTATAAGGATTTGCCTTTGCAGGTCAGTGGAGTGCCACTTGTTTAGAATTAGATCTGGAAATACAGGCTGTGTACCCATAACCACATAGCTAAATTTCCTTTCTCAGTTTGATTGCTTTAAAAAAGAATCTCAGTAAGTGTGGAAGTAAGGGGGCTCTACCTGCCAGGCAAGTAAAATAGAGTGATTTCAACAGTATTTCAACAACCGCTGCAGCCGTGTGAGACTGTGTTCAGGCAGACGACAGCGGTGTGTGACAAAAACACAGTCTTGAAATTCATTTCAACGTGATCACTTTCTAAGCAAGGTGTGTGTGTGTGTGTTTGGGGTTGGCATGTTGCAACAATGTACCAATCAAAAACCTACAGGAACCAATTCCTGGTACAGAAGATACCTTAAAATGTGATGATGGTATTTTACATTTGTTGCCTGGGACTCCTAGGGACAGAGCATTACCTTAAATCAGTCTAGCCTGTTACCTTTACAGAGTTTTAAAAGCATTTCTGATATAATATGAACAGCTGAAACCTTCTTAGCCTCTATTACTCATCTACCCACCACCACCTCGCTTTCTATTGATCATATTCCATCACAAATGTAGCCTCTTGCATTCTTTATATATGCATGCCATGCTCTCCACCGCACAAACACAATCACTTTTTATTCTCACACAGCTTCCATCATACTATATTTCATGTTAAAATCAATATAAAGTGATGAGCGCCAGCAAAAGAGCAGCAGGGAAGGCTGCACGTGATAACTTTCCACCTCAAGGCTTCACTGTGGTGTTTTATGTTCATATTCTTTGTGTCTGGTCACTTTGGGGCTCCGGGGCTTCATTTTCATTAGCGGCACTTTGAAGGTACATTTTACTGTTACTGTCACAAACCTGTTGCAGACCAGTTGACTTATCCTTAGGGTTAAAAACACCATCAGGGTTAGATGTATAGTTTTCCACAGTGGAAGGTTAGAGAACTACTCTGGGTAACAAAAATTGCACTTTGTAATTGACATTGATTTTGCAACTGACGGCGCAATTAATATCAAGGCCTTTGTTTATCCCTGCAAGCTGCTTCAAAGTCCATAGTAAAATGAAAAGGAATTGTTTAATTTAGGCCACCTTATTACCATGAAGCTTTGACAACCACTTAGTTGCTTTAATGCTTAACATAATGAGAACACGAGTTTGAGTTCAGCTTCATATAAAACTCTTTGACAGTGCTATTATCGTCACTCACCCACCCATCCACCCACAGAAATTAGTGTCTTTTACCAGTGGCATAATGAAAGCAGGATGTAAGTATCTTTTTATAATCTCTTGCTTCACTTCTCCAAAATGCAATAAACATCTATGACATACTTTATTGCATTTTTATTCAATAAAGAAAAAAAATGGCATTTGACTGCAGTGCAACTTATGCGATAGTAGCAGTCAAAGCCAATATTTGCAATAAACCCATATTGGTCTAGAGCTGTGATTTCGACTAGGGTCTGAAGACAAGAGTCACCCTGCTTTTCAAAGTCAGGCTGCAGGTGCGTCTAAATATAAATCTGCCCCACTTTAGATTGGACGGACCACACATGCAAAGTTAATGTAGACAAATGAGTAGGAGGTGCGGGTCAGATCATATGGGACACCTCTGGCTAGTTTCTGGGACAGGAGGCACTCAAATCGAAATTCAAGTTCACTGTGTCTGTTAGAGTGTATGCATCCTGTGGAACAAGACCAATCTTAACACATCTGAATTGAAGCCCTAGGCGCATGATTTATCCACGTTCTCCAAATCTTCTGGTGGTATGAGGTTTGAGATTATTCCCCTCAGGGCGTGTACAGTGGGATATGTACTCATGGGGATTAGCAGAGAGCAAGGAGCAACGGATGCGAAGGACCAGTGAACCGAGGGATATTAACTTATACATTCTGAGTGGCATTTTCAGCATTTATAGAATCTAAATTTAGAGTATTACAGGTCAAATGTAACTCTCATCATATTAAAATTTCATAACTGCAAAAAAACCCTCTAAAAATATCGCCTTAATTATGCGCTTCAAAGCACATTTCCCTCGTGACTGTATGTAAATCGACTTGTTTGAGTGCGCGATGTGATTGACAGCCTACACGAAGTTTCTCTTGTAAACACATTCTCAGTGGCAAGTTGTGCAGTTTCATGAAACAAATAATGCTAGTGAGGTTTATTTATTTTATTTTTATAATCTCTGCTTCTGTTTGGTGAAAAAGTATCGATGTGCAGCTTCAGCCATTGATTTTTTTTTATCATCCTCTGCAATGAAACGCCGATAACTAAGAGATACCGTGCGAGCAAACTGTTGCATACATGTTAAATCCAGAATGACAGACATTTATTCTAAATGCAAAATGCACAAAGCTTTTATTTTAGTTCTTTTTCAAACATGGCTCGACTATTGTAGGTTTATAATAAAAGCTGTCTTTTTTATCACAGAGCACAAGCATTATTCCTAAGCACTTTGCACCGTCTTTTCAAAGCCGATTAGAGCACGAAGAAAGAGGCCAGCTCATCCTTGCAAAGGCAGGATATTTACATTTCATTGCCATGTGCAGTGAATTTTAATTTGCCTGCTGAGATTTAACACACCGGTTTCCTCGCAGTTTCACACATGAGTGCTTAATGGCTTCGTTAACATCCTGAGGGACTTTCCTCATTACCTGATCTGGTCAGCTCTGACAGGTGCAACGAGTCTCATCACTGATCTTTGTTCATAGTGCCAAGTTCCCTCGCACCACCGATTGCAGTGAAATCGAAATCAAAGCAAACACTTGTGAGTCAAAAAGCCAAAGCACAAAAAGAAACGTCAGTCTGTGGCATATGGGAATAATTCTAATGAGATCGGTGCCCTTGACAAAAATATACGGCCTAAAGTTAAATGTCTAAAATTATTCCTGTATTGCTTTTCTGAGTATCTTTGGACACAGACCAAGAACACCATTAGGCCATTTTAAACAAACCCATTAACTACGTGTTTCATTATACAGGCACTGATAAAGACCACGGGCAATCCTCTGGAAAATGTATGATTTTTTTTGTTTGTTTTTCTCCATTAAGTTAACCAAAAATATCAGCATGGTGTATTTATTTTGGAGTCCTCTAGCATACTAACTTCAAAGGACATAAATCAGATATTTTAATGCAGCTTCACTTTAAGTCTCTTTCACATTTTAACGTGAAGGTCACTCAAGTTATCTAAAATTGAGGACAGTTCATCATGCCACACAAATATTTGAAAAGCCTTGCTATTACAGCTCTCTCATAACATTGTGTGATACATCCAAACAATTCCCAGATGGCCAAAGCTCAAGCTTTCCATTTACATTTTTAAACTAAGAACAGTGTGGTGCCCTCATATTTTTCACACAATATACACAGGCAATATTTGCTCAATGCTTCAAGGTGGGAAAGCTTTGCAGTGACATCAGCAGAGTTAAAAGGTAACGGCAGCCTAACAACACCACTGTCTTTCTGCCAACATCTTCACAGTACCACAACTTCTTTTCTCACATCACTTCCTCCCTACTCGCCCACTGAGCAATGGTCACACAGGCTGCACAGCATAAATTGTCTTCACTATTTGCTTTGATCCCTGACATGCACAAGGCGCCCTGCTAGAGCAGCTCCATGTGGAGTACTGACAATCATCCGACACTTTGTTGTTAAAAGAACACATAACTTGTGCACGATGTGAATTGCCTATACAACAGGCTGTGCATCATGTCTGATCATTGACCCAAAAATACAGTGCAAATGCTGACCTGGCAGCAGTGGAATCCTGATTTAGTCTGTATTTACTGGTACAAGAGTGGTTGATATGATCGTTTACAGTACAGTTTCTGTTAAACTAATG
Organism: Neolamprologus brichardi; assembly: GCF_056152115.1. Lineage (NCBI taxonomy): Eukaryota > Metazoa > Chordata > Actinopteri > Cichliformes > Cichlidae > Neolamprologus > Neolamprologus brichardi. Next base: position 20,779,743 of record NC_142114.1, on the reverse strand, counting down.
GAATTATAATTAAACAAGATCAAAATTATGGGAAACACTTTGTAAAGAGCATCTAAGCTCTTTAAGTTTGTAATATTTCAAATATTAATTAATTAAAACTGCCACCACACTGTTATTTTCATCATGCAGCGAACCCTGCAACAGGGCTGTCTATCATCAGTGCAAACAATGTTTCTTATGTGAGTGACAGCTTCTTACGTTCTTATTTCACCAACTATAAATTATGTTTTGAAATAAAAAAGAAGCCGTGGTGTTCCTTTCCTGATTGTCTGATTATTTTTTTGGTTTGTAAGATGTTAAACATTGACATTAACAGTTACATGTCTTACATTCTAGCACACCGAATGTTACAAATTTTAATAAAAACGAATTCCTTTTAAATTTAAAGATGTTACTTAAAATGAGGCCAAATGTACTGGAAGACTTAGAGAGCGAAATTATTAGATCACAAGTCTGTATTCACGATTATATTATGGAATTAAATTACAGTTACTAATCAAAATGCCGGTTACTATATCTGTGTGTGTGTGTTAGAGAGAGAGACAGTGCAGGTCAGCGAAGCTGCTGGAACAGGAAGTTGAATGCGACTCCAGGTTAGGACGGCGTCCAAGAAGCTGTTTCATTGTCATCACGGGCTCCTTTCATTTGGCAGTATGGTCTCAGATTGGAAGCATGGTCTTTAATTGGTTCTCTTGTTTAGATTTGCACCGCCTCTTACGCTCAGACAGTCAAATCAGTGCACATTACTCTAAGCGACTCGGGACTGGCACGCTTGCCAACTGACCACACTAAGGGGGGTTGTCATGTTGCCACTTTTTATTTATAATGATAAAGGAGCTGTAACATTACTGTAGAGTGTAAAGCCTATTTACCAGCTTTGAAAATATTGTCAACATTGAAATTCTTGATTTCAAACCTGAGGAAATATCTACAGCTTGTTGAGGTTATTTCAGCCTAGCTCATTTTATTCTGAAATTGTGAGACATTGTATTGTTCAAGCCCAATGTTACTACCTGATTAAGACGTACATCGGGCATTATATAATTGCATGCTATACTCCTTTTGTCCCAGAAACTGCTGCAAAATATTACAAGGCCATATGGGCTATCAGAAAAACTTCTTCCCACCCACTACAGAGAAATGTGTGCTACCTGAGCCGATGGCATTTTCCTCTGCCAAATGAAAAAGGCAAGAAATCTCAGATGGAGTGAAAAAGGACTTAGGCAAATCCATACCTCATACTAACCTCACCATCTTGTGCAGTCAGGTCTCAGTGCTTTTATCTGGCAGGTCTAATACTACTGTTGGGCTGTTGAAAAAGAACAGAAAATCCCTTTGCTAGAACAGCATTTCGGCTGTTTAGCATTTGTTGGAATACACAGTAGGGGCATTATGGGGGCAGATTATTTATTTTGAAAGAGAGGCAATTCGATACCTTGGGTCCACAGAGAGAAGCTAAAATGTGTTCCTCGTGCAAAACAAGCGGCCAAGTGGAGACTTGAGAAATCAGAAGGGGGAGAAGTGTGACCAAGGTGCTGAATTGAATAATAACAGAAAACGACAAAGCCAACAAACTCTAAAACCTCAGAGCTGACAAGTTCATTACCCACTGAAACCACCGAGCTAACAGCTTTTCTTGTGGGGCTTTTACTAATAAAAGGTTTCAAAAATAACTGCACATGCTGCAATTTCTCTCTGACCACAACAACACAGGTGGGTTGGTGTCAAGTCAAGGTCATGTTTTTAATCCCATACATTCCTTTCACATATTCAAGCTTTTCTGTAGCTCCTCTTACATCTTGAAAAGAACGTTTTTTTCTTTCATTATTTAACTTAGGAGGCTGCAGCTTCTCCAGTGAAATACAAAATGTCTATCGGTGAATATTGCTGAAATCTAAATTAAGGTTTTTTATAAATAATCAGGCAGATTTGGCGTGAAAATACACACACTCCAGAGCGACATAAAGAAGTTAAATAAACAACCTAACGAAAAACAGTTGCCATGGGAAACTCCACAGTGCTCCCCCCAAATGAATCGCAATTCTCAAACCTGTTTCCCACATTTAGACACACTATAAAAATATACTTTACAAAATACACTGTTTAGCAGAAGAAAATAAACTACCGCGGTTAATTTTCCCTTAATTTAACTCAAATTTCACTCAGTGTTTAACTGAACTTAACCTGCTGTTCACTTTTAGGTTTAGCTACCACAGATATATGGTTCGGTTTAGGAAACGAGTCATTTATTCAAATGTATTTGCTGCAAGTAAAAAGAAAATGCAGTTTATGTTGTACAGTTCATTCAAATATCAGGACACGAGTGACCCTGACCAAGCATTGTGTCTCATTTAAAAACAATGCAGTGTTACTCACAAATGTGGGATTCATCAATATTTTCTAACTTGAATTAATTTGTAGTCTACCAGCTAATGTAGAAGTGCCTCAGACATGCATACAAATAAATAATGAAGTCAGGTCTGTCTGTCTTATTAAATTTAAATACACATTAAGCTTTAAACATAATAATTACCTTTTTTATTAATACAAGTAGTAGTATCATAATTGCTATGAAGCTGATTCTGTTCTGGTTGTTACGTTTTCAGTGGGTGAAACATTTCATCACTCATCCAAGTAATTTTTTCAGTCACTTTAATATGATAATATTATCATAATATTAATAATAATAACACAATAATAATATTTTTTATATTATTAACAGTTTTTCAAAGCACTACAAGCCACAAACTCTCATAGTTAGAATTAAGTTCAACAATAATATATATATTTTTTTACATCTAACTGAAATGGTATAGGCTTTAACTTTGTATATATTTTCTAATAGGCATCTTATTTTATTCCATCTTATTATTCTTAAAAAAAAAAGATTTGCTCCCACAGATCCTGGATGATATAGATGTTTTTCATCATATCGGGTTTGATGTCAAAGCTGATATGATGGCAATTATTGAGACAGTGAGTGTCTCAGTGGAAACAATATTCAGCACAGCGGTTAATTTTTTATTTTTATACTTCTGTGACATCTGGATTCATCAGTGCAGTCGGACATTGCTTTTATTTTTTACAGGCTGCTTTTTCTTATAAGAAAAAAGGGGGTAGGGCAGTACGCAGAGTGCAGGTGGGGAGTACAAACTAATTTTACGGTTATTCTGATGAGCAAATCAACATAACTGGGTGGTGCGCACATTTGATGAATCCAATGGTAAGTTTTTGTGTGCCGTTTTTGCAGCGATAAGTGAATGAGGCCTATTGCGCTGTTAGAAGTAAAGCAAATCATGTCAGATGAATTCCTTTCTTCAAAATAAAGCTCTTTTTAAATTGTGCAACTAAACCACAAGCAGCATGCGAATTGCACTGCAGGCATGCTGACATTTGTGCATTTGGTTCCCTGTGTGGATGCACCATACAAGCAAAACAAAGACCCCCAAAAACATATTTGGCAGAAAATATTAGTAGCAAAGAGTATATGTAATTTCTTAGGGAGAGGGTTGTGCAGTTTGAGCCTGAACAATGCTGCTGGGTATATTGCTGACACCCTTGAACAACTGCTGAGACCCCTCCCTATAGCCCTATAGCCTCTTACACATAAAGCAAAAAGTGCAGTTGTTTTCTTTTGCCAATCTAACAGAGTATAATAAAGGCCATATGCCAGTAGGCAACTACTGCACCCGCCTGGCCAATCTCAAGGGTGCTTATGGGATCAAGAGCCGAAAGCAAACATAATGCCTGACCTAAAGAGAGCCAAGAGCATGGCGAGGCAAGTGACTATCACACAGAGAAACAACTGTAATACACTTGCTTCCTTAAGGACTTTCACACAGCACTAGTTTAGTAACAGTCACTTCAACGCCAGTGCTTCAAACGTGAAAAAAGAGATGCCGTAAAGCCAGTGAGCGGATGAAGTCAAGGACCTATTTTGTCATTCAAAGCAGAGTCAGCCTGAAGCACTATGGTGTTTGAAGAAACTTATGACCTACTCTACCTTGTCCATATTACAGTTTTCTGAGGGGGAATGACAGACTGCAGAAAATCACGTTTTACAGTGGCGTAGCTGTTTGTGCATCACCGAGTCCCAATCCCAGACATCAAGGGAGCCTCACTCAACTTTTAGAGGACACCGTGCTAAATCATTTTGGGTGTCTGGAGGAATCAGAAAGGAAGGGTTCATGAGTCATTACATGTGATGCGTAATGTTTCAGGCACTGTCATAATCCGTTAACATACTTAATTAAAGAGCTCAGTGCGATTGTAATTCCGTCTACTGCCGAACTCATGTCCCCCGTTTGTTTATATAACCTAGATCCAAACGGGGACAGTCAGTCGAAATCAAGTCATCACTTGGTAATGCCCTCGTGATCGCGTAGCACACCAGCAATGACTCATGAAATATGTTACTCCGATCACAGGTTATATCCACACCATCAATCCTCAAGATTAATTTGGCTTGGGAGATGAGTTATTCAATAATTCATTGTGTAATATTTGCCTGCAAATTAATCCTTATTCAATGTGACAGGGAGAATTAAATGATTGCTTACCAGGTAATTTGGACATAATTATTCTTCTTTCAAGTATTGGTCTACTGTGCAAAATCTACAGAGTTGTTCTCTCTGCCAGGTGCTGTTGTTAAGACAAAGAGCCAGTCTGTATTCATTTCCCAAAAGATGAAAAAAAAAAGCTAAGTTTAGACTGGAGCATATAAAAATGATGCATGTGCTCTAGATGTTGCTCGTCTCCCTGGAAGAGATTTATGATTGGTATGATACACAGGATATTAAATGATCATGTTTTTGCAATATGTCCTGATAAAATTTAGCTGTGAGCATGTTGTTCTGTAACTTTATTTGGCTTTAATCTATGGCACACATGGAGGACCATTCTACTTTTGTTTCCTCTGAACCTACAGAGATACAAAGACGTTTAGCTTGCTCACTAGCCACCTGTCTCTACTCCAGGTGACCCACATCTAGCTTTGTTGTCTCTTGTGAATTACAGTATGACATTTGATAAACACAACAGAATTGATTTGCTTTTATAAGCATTCCTCCGCAACAAAAGAATTCAACAAATCAACAATTTCAACAAATGAAATGATAATATATTTATTGTCTGTCAAAATTAAATATATGACTAAAGACCTAATCCATTGAGCTACTGTTTATAAAATAAATAATATCAGTTTAAGATCAACTTACAAACACTATTGTGACCGTACACAGAGGTGGCTGCTTTTATTTATGAGTTCAAGTAAAAGTGAAGGTCAGTTTGATTGGGATTCAGATGTGGCAGGAACTAATTTATGTGATGCTGTTAACTATAGAGTGCTCTCTAATTATAACAGTCTACAGAGTGGAAACAGTAACACTTCAATGAAGTGACCTCAAAGGCAGCTTTTGTATTCACTGCTTTTTCCACACACAAAAAAACCGGTTGAAAGACTGAAGAGTTATTGCACCAGGTCACTGTAATTACTGTTAAAAAACAAACCCTTTCTCTGACATTTTAAAAGTGCAACTTGAAATCTACAAAGCACATAACTAAAATAGGAAGAAAGGAGAGATTTATTGCTTTACATGAAACGAACAAAGAGAGTAGCAGCTGCAGACTGAATGCCACAGTTTTAAAAACAGCCAACTGAAAAGGAAAAAAAAAAGTGATGGCAGAAACACTTGGAGTGATACAGCCCATTCTGCACAGGTACAAGTATATCTTTTTTACTCACACCTGCTGTCTACCTGTCAAAAGGCTTCACTGTACTGCTGGCTCGCCTCCTTCACTGCCAGCCCACCACACCCCCTGCTACTCCAGCCTATTCACAACTGCAGGCCCCCTATTGTGGTCTGTCAGATGCCAGCTACAGACATGCTGCACCACTGCGCTGGAGTCTCTGGAGCTAACTGTCACTTATTTTTTTCCCAATGCTTTTAATAGGGAGGGGGAGCGCAAAGCACAGAAACACAGTCAGAAAGAAAAGATATGACCAAAGCTGTCAGCCAGTGGTAGGACTCATTAGGACATACACATATTGGGAGCCATGTAACATTAGTATTGCCAGTGATGCTGCTACAGTACACTAGGGGAGAATGTGGAGGCAAAGACAAAGCCTGTGTATGCTGTACTGTATGTGTATAATGTTATCCCTTGTATGCTATTCGATATCTTATACCTCATACCTACAGGACCTGCTCAGAAACCTATGTAATGAAGCTCCTGGAGCACAGTTTTTGTGCTGATGTTAATGCCAGATAAGGTTTGGAACTCTGCAGTTAGTGAGTCAACTGGCAACTTTGACTCATTCTTTCACCAACATTTGTAAAGACAGACTACATGGCTCGGTGCTTGATTTTTTTTTTTACACCTGTGGTAATAGGACTGAAAACGCCTCATTTCAGAAGGGGGTTGGCCCAGTACATGTAATTAATTGAAAAAAGATATTTATATCAAAAATATTCAAACTTATCATTTATGTACAGTACATTTTATCAGTCCTATCCTCCATATAAAGCTCTAGGGCCCAATGTATTTTTCAGACTGTGCTGTTGAGCTCATTGTCTGTGACAGCCATAACTCTTGGTTGTTTGACAGATTTTCTTCCTGCTTCATTTCTGCCGTAATGTCGAGAGGTGCTATTAACTCCTTTTCAGTTGTCACACATTTATTTCCTCTGTGACATTAAGCCATGTTACATGAACCGTCAGAATCGCCTGTAGGTTGAACTGCCCCCCCCCCCCCCAAAAAAAAAAAAAAAACACTTTTAGTGCTGACTAACTCTGATAAATGGGCTAAACCTAGCAATATTTAGTATAAACTGTGACCACAACATAACCTGTTATGCTGCCTAAAGACATCTGGATTGACTAAAAGAGGAGTGTGACCAAGAAAAATAAGCCATTATGCAGCATTATGCAGGTAGTCTCATCATTTGAAAACAATACCCAATATTAAGAGTTCAAATATAGCACAGCCTCCACAGTTTCAAACACAGTTTCTATGTCTATGTCTATTAGGGTCATATACTACAATACTGTACATTGCATCAACTTCCCTCCTGTTATCCACCCTTCTTATACTGTGTCTGCTCATGTCCACCACTTGAGGTGATGCTTTTGTTATACAACCCAGCTGAGTTAATCTGTTTTCTGCACCAGTGGCTTGCAACAAGTCCACTCTCTTTTTTCATTAAGAGACGGAGAGATCCTGGAGACCAGCAGAGCAGAGAGCAGAGATGCTGTCAAAACACCCTGCCCAACCATCACGCACATTAGCAGGCACCATTTTGAAAGATAACAGGGATTCCTTACATTTGTTCCCACATACAGACATGCACAGATTCACCGCCTCCTTTGCATGTTTGCAACTAGTCAGCAGTTTCCCACAGCAGAGGAATTTATATTGAAATCTTTCTGAAACCATATGTTCTCGGGGAGAAAAAAAAATGCTTTGTGGCAAGTATTTAGCAATCTGTTTGTGTTTAGATTTTACTAAGTTCGAAAACTATTGTTTACAGCTTCTTTGCTTCCATAAGACAGAAGAAAAAACTGGGGGGGATCAGCCTCCCCGGCCACGAGGTGCCACCATCTTCTCTCTCCATCTGTCTGCCCACTCTTCCGGGGGCTAATTATCCTAATCCCATGAATCCTGAATGTAGGCTGGTGGCGTGCGCCTCAGTCCCAGGATGCTAGCGTTTTGCCTCCCAGTTAAAATGTGGAAATTAATTACCGCCTGCCCTGCTGCTAGTGGGAGGAGGAAGAGGAGAGGCAACCACAGGAAGGCCTCTCCCTGGCAGGTGTGGGAAGGTGCTAGAGACTTCTCCTGAGATCATCAAGTAGGCGCCAGGACTCAGTTTGCTGTACATGTATGGTACCTCTGGAGCCCTGTTAGTCATTTAAAGCTTCTGTAAAGCAACTAAATGTTGACTTCACTAATGAACAACAATGAAAAACTTCAGTTGGATTTAAAGTTGCTATATCTTTGCTTTAGAAAACATTAGCTAGTTAAAAATTTAAAAAGTTAAGTTTACACTGTCAGTACCTATCCCCAAGTGTACTTCATAGAATATAAACTGCTCTCATGAGCAGTAAAAGTTTAGCAGACGGGCAATTGATTAGCTAAGAGACAAACATTTGAGCACATCAGTGATAATTTGTGACACTATAGTTTAGCCGCTCCATATACAGTGGTTATTTTAACTGAGGGCTAATATGCGTAGTGCTTCTGGGGAGATAAAGTGTTTGTTTTTATAGTGCAAGAGCCAGAGTCTTTTTTCCTTTCTGCCAGTATACTGTTTGTTGAATTATCAATCATTTACCTCAGTTCAATGCAGTGTGACTTTAATCCAAAAGCATAGAATAATGTGATATGCTTTGTCTTTTGTTAAAATAGTCACAGGTAGGAAACTAACAGTAGTGGAAAAAATATATTAAATGAACTCCACAGAAAACTGTTTTGTTTTGGGGGTTTTGGTTTTTATTTTTTAGTATTAAGTACGCAGGCAGGCATGACTTTATTTTGCAGTTCAAGAGAGATGCTATCCATTGTCAACTATAGAGGGCATTTTTAAAATAATTTAATGTGAAAAAAATCTATAATGACTGTTGTACAGCATATGTTTTCCCCATTTCCTTAACACAGTTGAGTGATTGGAAAAAATAACCTGCAAGATATGTGAAAGCTCACATTCTATTCCAAAACACCCACATGGCCAAATGACACAGACATACTCAGTCACACTTTTACTCTGCCAAGGGAAATGGGGTGAATAATACCTCCATTAAAATGATATTCACAGTTGAGAAATTACAGTTTCTGGCATGCACAAAAATCTCACTTTCTATTTTTGTCAGAGGTGGTTACACTTGTTAACAGTAGTGGTCTTGTTAACAAACTCCCTTACGTGATGCCAGTACCTAGATAAGCCTTTCTACTTCATGTTTTCCAAAAAAAAAGGAAAATAAAATAAAAGAGGATGCCGTGTAAATTATTTAATTTACCCCTGTACTGAGGAATGGCTAGGGTTATACAGCTTTCTGCGTTGTTTTTGAGAAGTACACAAATATGGTCATGTTGATTTGATGCAAGCTTTTTTTTTCCAAAAAGCTGGAACTTGGGAAAGTTTACCAAGATATTGCATCACCTCTTCATTTATGCACTTGTTAAGGGTGTAGAAACTGTGGAACCCGTATGCTGCAGTTTTAAACACCAAAATGCACCAAAATGCAGCCGAAAATCCAGAAACAGACAAACAGAATTTAAACATTTTTAAATTCTTCCTCGAGGAAGAATTTAAAAATGTTTCTGTTTGTCTGTTTCTGGATTAACAGATAAACAGCTTCAATTTAGCAGTTCTTTTCTGACAACCATGTACAGTCTATGATCACAAACCCCGTATAGCCTAGCTAATTGAAAAAACAACTATCGTCACTTAATGGCAAGCCAGTTAGCCTCTGTTACATGATGGGTAACAGAGGTTGTGAATGGGACTGGTTTTCAAATAAATCGATGCTAACTTGCTACTGAAGTGCAAGTTGGCCGATAGTAGCCATCAGAATATGGTTTGGAACAGCAGCAATATGTGCAATCAGTCATAGTAATAACTCAAGCTAATGATTTGGCAAATGTAAGTCTGGTTACCACTGCACCTGATCCTGACTGGCTGCGGTGATGAAGGTAATGATAGCACTCAGGACACGGATGCTCTCGGGTTTAAGCAGCTAGTGGAGTCTGACACTTGCGCTGATGATTTGGGAGTGGATGGGCTTATGCAAATCAACCTTGAGAAGCATCCCCTCATGTCTCTTTGGAACAAAAAGAGGTTATTCATGTTTTCACCCTATCACAGTAAAGAAAAAAAAACAGCACTTCTGATTATATTTTTGTCATAGAGTCACTAGTTCCCAACCAGATGCCTATATTAGAAGTATTTTTTGATCGGAGGAAGCGGTGGGCTTTTCTTATCCCGTGTCCCCCAGCTGTGTCAAACTGTCAAGCTGATCTGTCAAAACACTACTTACACAAGCCACAAGATGCAAATCAGAGATCAGAGCAAATTTAGGAGAGATATCAGAGCAAAGTTGCTTCACGAGGTATGTATTACAGTGAAATAGTCTTTTCATTTTTATTTCCCTCATGACTCTAGTTTTGTCACACCAACCTCGTCACTGGTGCTTCTCCTGCTATTTGACTATGCAGCTAGAACAAGAAGAAGCAATGGATCTTTTAAATGGACTGACACTCTGGGACACAGAAAGTACCACTGGCACATAAACCACTGTTCCTATAAAACCAAAGCAAAACACACCATGTATATAGCTGAAGAAACAATCAGATCAAGGGGAAGTGACAAAACTGAGCTACAGAGAGTGCATTTCAGTGCCTTGAATCGTGTACTTGGATAGAAGATATTGCACTTTAATGACTGCGAAACCGAGCTGGCCACTGCACTTAAGGTGTCCGATCCACAGAAGAAGACAGTTTTGGATATAACAACAATAAAGTCAATCATGAACTTGACAAAGGCTGCAGTTGGAAAATCTGGAAAAACACTTTATCTCTAAATTCAGGGAAAAAAACAGCAGCCTAGAAAAGTTGACTATTAGAAAGCTGCTGACACAACACCGCAAAGTGCTTAGGACTCAGGAGTGTCACATTGTGTGTCACCAATGGTGTTTGTACCACCACAAGTAAAAAGTTGTTCTACACTGAAGAACATTTGTACCCACTAATAGGCATTAATTACAGATTTTTTGGTGTTGTTGTTGTTTTTTTAATTTATTGTCTATTAATTGTAGTTGTATTTATGATGTATTTTGGTTTTATGAAAATGTATGTTTTATTGTAAGTATGTATGTATTGTGATTCTAAGCCCAACAAGGAACAGTGGTTGAAAATTAGCAATAGCTATAAACTTCTGTGCATTACATCAGTTTCATGTTTTGTACTTGGACTATGTTAAACTGCACTGTCCCTGTTAAATAAATAAAACAGAAAACAAAAACATCACATGATCACAAGGCTCATATTCTGCAGTTAGTTGGTTACATTTAGGTTGTGGTTTGTTCCTGTTGTGTTGTTTACCCTTTAAATTTTTATGTAACCTGTCAAGATGGTTCATTGTACAGGTTTATTACGTATATATATGTATATTGCTTCTTTCAATACTCCATTAACTGCAAAGTAATTGAGTTATGACTGTAACCCCACATTGCTTTTGTCATTTTTTAAATTAATTTAACAAAACCAGTACTACCATACCCTTTGTTGTCTGATTACATATAAATTTATTTATTTGCTCAGGTAAATAATGAGAAATAAATTTAAAAAAAAGAAAATCTGCATGCTATTTTACAACTGTGCATAATATTTAAAGACAGGCTTCATAACTAACACTATGTAAACTGCACCTGCATCTCCATTTTCTTTCTATGTGGCTTTTTGAGATTGTCAGGAAATACATTTTATTTGACACAGTGTGTGCCTGACCTCTGTGCCAGGTATGTAATGGGGGTCATCAGTGAACCGGTTGCCACGGAGATAATAAAATACCTGGAGGTGCTTGAGAGTGTGCAATGTCAGCAGTATCATGGTCTTTCCAACCCAAACAATATTTTCTTTCTGAAGCTGAGCTCAGTTCACGCTTTTCCTTTGCTTCAGTTGTTGTTGTTTTTTTATGTGCATTAGACCTGCTCACTTTATGATCTGCAAGATGAAGTTTTAAATGATACATGTGGTCATATAAATAATTAACATACTATAGTACTGTTAAAAAAACATCTTATTAGGGATATGCAGTGATCCCACTGTTTGTAACATTGGACACTGACGCAAAAAATATATATAAATATAGTTCAGTTTTAAAAGATTAAACACAAATCCAAATGTTCATCAATGAGCTATTATAATGTAAACATCTGAATAATTATAATCATTACCGAGAAACTAACATTCAGTATGATATCTGCAACAGGCTTGCACAGTGTGTTGGTGAGGGAGCTAGTAGCTAGAGCTAATGTAGGTCTCCTGTTCCTGATGCAACAAAGTCTACTTAAAATATTTCCAGAAAACAACAGACATAACAAAAAAAATCTATCTTTGAAAAAACAGTTAAGGTAAAATAAATAATTAAATAAATAATGGTAGAGCAGTGTGCTACAGTTTAATCAGTATTTGCTACTGCTTTCCAATCTGTGCACTCTCAGTGGCAGTCTCTGTATTCAGACAAACAGCAGCTGCTTGACTTTTCTCTAACTCTTTAAAAAAACAAAACAAAACCCTGTTTTGTATTCTGATTAATACTGGATTTGTATTCTGCTCCATTCGTACCTGGTGATGGCAAAATGGCTGTCTGTGGTAGCTAAAAACTTAACAAGAACAAGTCTGTAAAAAATGAAAAGATTTGAGCAACCTCCCATTCAAGGTCACCTTCCTGGACATGTCCAGACAGTTTCGATTATTTTTAAATCACTCCCATTCTGACCACTTGCATGGGAATTATAGTTTCTGCATCCATGAGTATGCTAGGTTTCAGTTTTAAATGACTCGTCCACAACTACACATGTGCCTTTCAGGCAGACTTCACAGATGTGTCATTTGTTCATGTCTGCAACAACCGTGAGCTCTATTATTCCACTATGGACCTCAAACTTAGAAACTAAGCCTTGCCGTGTGTTTCACAGAAAACAATGTTGAATTTGTGAATTGACTTGTGGCATCAAGAAGGAACAACTACCTCAGTGTCATTCATTCAGTCATGGTGCATTAAAATATTTCTGGCTACACTGAACAATCTCTCGTTTACCCTTTACCCTTCTCTTTCTTTTGTTTTTACCCCCTGCACTGTGCTAACTGTGCAGTGCCCCCAGTGGGAGGCGTGCCTGGCTCCTGTGTCCAGCCATTCAAGGCAGCATGGGCACCTTTTGCTCTGTTGCGGGATAGAGAGGGGGGTTTGGGGGATCGGGTGGCCGCCCAGTGGAGCTGGGTCAGCCTGTGCCACTGGGGGCTTTGGATCTGTTCACTGTCCCTCAGCTCCTGGGGTGCAGTAGGCTCCTTTGTCTGGCTGTCTGAGCTGCCTGGGTGGGACCAGAATGTGTTGTCTGGCCTGTTGGGTCTTGCTGGGGCCTTGGGCACTGGCCTTTCTTGCCAGTTACTGGCTCAACACACATGTGTTCACTTTCAGCTTGGTCTTCGCTGTAGGTTACAGTCATGTGACCCCTCAGTGTGTTGATGTTCAGGCTCTGGTGGCCCTGATAGGAGTGGGGGTGTCCTCACTGCATGGAACACCACACTGCTTGGTGTTGTTTCTCTGTTCTTGCTTGAGAAACAATCAGATTCTGGATTCATTGTGGTGTGTTTTGCCCTCTTTGAAGGTAAGTGGTCTTTTAGACGTGAGGTTTTGGTGAGGACAATACACACATGTTCACATGGGAAAAAATGGGAATAGGATAAAAATAAGTAAATAAAAAAACTGCCCCCCCAAAAAAATCAACACAATCTTCATTCCCAGCCCGCCCCACTCACCTTATTTGCATCCCTGCATCTTTAACTTCCCAAAAGAATTTAATCAACAAATAAATAAAGGTAAGAATTGCTATTTTGACACAGTAGTGATGCTCCATCATGCATTACAAAGGCACAGGTGAAGGGGGACAGAATGGGACTTTCAAAATCTAAAATTAACAACAACACTGGAAATGGCCCAGACACACCTGCTGCTTACCCTCACATTTCCCAGGAGATGAGTACCATAAGATGCTGCAGATAGATGTCAACTGGACACAATGCTAACAAAACTCTAGGGTATGGGCAGTGATTGTGCCACTGAGTTGAGGGGCATCTGTATTTGCTTGCTGTTAGGCGGTTTTGTATTAGCAAGTGCAGGTTCATTTGTTAAAGCCTAAAACATACGCATAAAGCAGAAAATGCATCCTTGAAAATATCTAACTGTTATATTACTTAAAAGAAATCACAACTGGTGTTTATTTTTCATTTCGTGGTACACAGCATATTGTCTTACAGGCATTTTAATAAATAATTACTGCTTAATAAAAGTCTTCCACGTACATTTCATGTAACTGTAATTGTTTCAGCTAATTATTTGAAACTTTTTAACTCTGTAGCCTAGATTTTGAAGCAGTCTGGCTGAGCTCACAGTCTCTAGTTCTCTATTGTAACACAGGGATAAGCAACCGTGTGACAGGGAATAGCCCACAGTGTGCAGGTTTTCATTTCACCCAAACACTGCACAGGGCGATTTCACTGATTAGCATGCCTTCTAGCTGACAGAAGGAACTAATTAGCGTAATCACCTGCTGTACCATGGCGCATGGTTTCCTGTCGCTGCTTTAAAACAAAGTAACTTTGTCTCTCCCTGAAACAATGCTAGCTAAGTTGATTACACCATCTAATGACCTTGATAGTATGATGAGTGGGACTGTGTGTAGCCATGGCTTTCAGCGTACTGCTGGAATCTTAACACTGCACTTGACTTCCAGAGATGTGATCCCACCTTCACATATTCTCATTAGGAACCCTTTGCTGATCATTAGTGCTTTAAGTGCCGTTAATTGATAGTCATCTCTCACAGATGACTTTCCCATTATTTGCTGACTAGCCCCTGCACTTCTTAGCCTTACAATTCCCCCATCTCCCACCTTTTGCCCCTAACTAGATTGCACAGTGATGCATTGAAATGTCACTTATCATTTCTAGAAAATCGAAGCCTCTGCGTACTGTTGATAGTGCTGCAGGATCTAGAAGGTCATTTTTTACTATTCAAGATTCATTTTCCTGTGATGCAGAATACATTGATCCTGTGATGGTGTGTTTTGAAGGTGATGCAAATCTTTGATATATTTCCCATCAAGAGGGCACTGTAAAGTGGGCAACAGATGGCACCACATGAATAGCCACAGTCACAGCCCTCGTATTTTTTCCCTCTCTTTATTAAACTCTTCCTGACCACAGTCATCCATCTTTCTCCCCAATCATCTTAATCATCAGCTGTGCTTTCCTTTCATCTGCCTATTAATCTCTGCCTTGATGTCATGTAGTCTACCTCAGTGACATTAAGTTCATTGGGCTATCAACTGTCTTATAATGCGGTTATAAACAGAATGAGGATATCTATCTCCTCATGACAAGGAGAAACACAGTATTGTAGGTGAACTCTCTGGTAGCAACTGCAAATTTATCATTTTCCTATCATTAATTCAGCTGTAATTATTAATAGCTTCTTGTGTTTTGTAACAGGGCCATTTTAAATAAGCACATATTCTTATACGCCCTCCAAAATCTAAGAAGAGATTGAGTGGAAAAAAAGTAAATTAGTTGGTAAAACTACAATTTTTCTCCTCCTTTTTTCATGACCTAACATTATTGCCAAAGAGTCAAACGGATGTTCAATGTATTTCAAGTGAGCGACAAGGTACTGTATTTACTATATTGGGGCGATCGTGGCTCAAGAGTTGGGAGTTCGCCTTGTAATTGGAAGGTTGCCGGTTCGAGCCCCAGCTTGGATAGTCTTGGTCATTGTGTCCTTGGGCAAGACACTTCACCCGTTGCCTTCTGGTGGTGGTCAGAGGGTACAATGTAGCTTGCCATCACCAGTGTGTGAATGTGTGTGTGAATGGGTGGATGACTGGATGTGTAAAGCGCTATGCAAATACAGGCCATTTACTCCTATTGCATACTGGAAATTTTCTTAGTGTTTTCTTAGCATTCATTTGAGCACAGCTGCTACAATAGAATCAGCGCTTAAACCGTCTATGAATATCATTCTCTGATGAGCTAAGATATCCCTGTTATTAGGTTTGAATTCACATATTAATTGCTATCCTTACTGAATCTTGAAAACGTTTTTAGTATCTCGTAAGAACGCTAGTGTTTTATCTGTTCACAAATGAATGAACAGACGTCTAGAGTCAGCTCTTCTTTTTCTAGAACAGCAGGAATTTGGCAGCAAGTGTCTGACCTCCAGGCATGCTAACAGGCTAACGATACGCTAATGTGTCCCATTACGCCCGATTTGCCAGGAGGGGATTCTTTTTGTTGAGCATCACGCTGCTGGTGGATTTCAGATGGGCACTGTATAATGATGCGCGCCTTTCTTCCTGGCTCATAAAAGACACAACGAGTAGTCCTGCTGAGAGTCATTAGGAGGACCATTTACACTGTGCCTTTCTTATTCATACACTTTTTGTGGTCTTTGAAGAGAGCCACAAGGCTACGGAGACATCATGGAAATGAAACGTGAGCCACCACTTGGACTTAAAGTAGTTTTTGTGAAAGACTACCTAACAGCTGTTCATCTCTTGTGATTATTACAAAAACTAGCCTTTGGTTGAATATTTTAAAGGTAACCTAATAAACAAATAAATTAAAAAAAGTATTTAAAAGAACAACAAAAAATCTAATTGCACACCAAGGTTTTCTTTTCATGCTTGCATTTGTAGAGCATGAAACACAAATTAGCATGGTGTGATGCAAGCGAGCAGGGGAAATCACATGCCATTTTCTGCCTCCTTTCTGGCCTTCCTATTACCATTCTATCGACAAATTGAATCCAAGGCTGATTTGAATTGCACCACTATATATCCTCTTATTTATTCATTGCTTTTCTCTCTCCTACATACTATTACATTTAATAATTCTTTTCCCCCCTTCCCAGTACAGTGGTCTCCACAAACTGAACACCAGAGAGCTTCCATGCTTCCCAGTCCGTGTTTCACACTGGAAAGGTAATACAAAAAACTGCTACATGGTTACTAACTCCATCCTTCTCATCTTCAACACCATTTTGTCATTTTCCATATTGATCTGTTTTGACTAAAATCCTGACAGTATGTTTCATACTTGCTTCTTGACTTGTGGGCTGTTGCTCTGCAATACATGGTTAGATTAGTAATCCCAGGTTCATACCATCAGTTATACAGTATGCAATTCCTATCACATTTAAATAGGAGTATCTATAACGATACATGTGCATGCTTTTACAACAAAAAGAGTTCAGTTTTACTATAAACTCCTTAAACTATTTTTAATTACTGTGCTGCATTGGGGTCCACTTGTTATAGCCAATTAACAGAACAATCTGGCCACAAGGACCCAGTGGCCCAGCAGTGTCTGACTCTCAGGAAGTAATTCCCATTCATTGCACCCTCCCCATTCATTCATCAGTTTCTCCAGGGCCTCATGTTCAGTCTATAGGCACAGTGGCAACAATTGCTAACAGCTGATTTTCATTCAAGCCCCTACTCCTCCATAACCCAACTTTAGAAAATTGTCTACCACACCATCTAAACCTTATTTTGGGGATTTGGGAAAATGCAGAGGTAGTAGTTTCATCTGTGTCACCAGATGCCACTTACCAGTACCCTTTAAATTGGGCTGATACTGTACCTATTGTGAGTTTAAGAAGGAAGTATTTGATCATGCTATGTGCGGTTGTGAAGTTGTTAAAAGGCTGTTTAATATCTAATAGTCCCCACTATTCTGAAGAGCTTGGGATTCTAGCTGGGTTTGAGCGCAATGGTGTGTATTTTACATGCATTATGATAAAAGAGCTGTCTCTGGACTGTTGTTTAGCTGGCTATCAAGCTAGACAACCAGCTGCAGGAGAGACGCAGGAGGACCTAAATGCATGGCTTATGCAAGCTCTGTCATATTGCTGGATTATATTAATGAAAGTGGGCAGGCTAAGACAGACCGAGAAAGAAATCAGTAGCTGTGTGTCCAAGACCCTCTATCTAGAAACAGCTGCAGCACTTCCTTAGATTTGCCAGTTTTACTCTTCATGAATAAGATCATTAGTCCTTCAAATGTCAAACGTCAGCTTCCTAAACCATCTGTATTCACGAGTCTTTCCATGACCCCCAGTTAAATCATTTGTCTTTCAGTACATTATGCAATGCTGGAAATCCCTCCACTATCTATTACTTAGTCTGCATATACAGTTAGAAACATACTGTATACGTGCTGCCAGGGCTGTGTCCTCCAATATCTGATCAACCAGGAGGAGTATGGTTCAGAGGAGCCCTTTTTTGCCCTGTTATTTGTCTGTTTGTGTCTCTTGTGTGTCCTTGACCATACTTCCTTTTGGTTCAGCACTACCTGCTGAATTTCCTATCTGTCTTTGACAGATTTTTCCATTACCCACCACCGTAGCTAGATACTCAGACAAATTCTTGAGCTTATTTTGTTCCTTGTGTTAATGATGCTCTAACCATATGATTCCCTGTGCCACAGATTCTTACTATGCCACACAGCTTGCTCTGCTCTTAAGTCTTCTGCATGACAGCCACCCCCATCCAACACAGAAAACCAAAAAGACAGCATCAGTTGGCCTACTGTAGTTTCTAAACTTATGACTGTGTCATGACCATGAGGATTATATCTATATAATCAGGCAATGCATTAAAATCTATGTATATAAAAGAGGCTTTGAGGATACAGTGGGGATTAATATTAAGGCTAAAAATGGTCTGGGTTAAACCAGACTGCAAAAATACTAGTAATCAAATTTTGATAGCTTATTTGAAGATTCCTTTTGATTCTGTTGAACTAGAGTTCTGGAAAGCAGCAATGTGCATTCCCTCACTGATAGATAATTACTCCATTGCAGAGATACAGCTAGACTCTGTCTGCTGTTTACTTGGTGCTTTCCTTCTCACGTTACACTGGCTGCTATGCTTGACAAGAAAATTATGAAAAAGGATGGGCTGGGCAACGCTGTGTCTGGATATGTGTCTGTTGCTGTAGGGATGTGAATGTCCATGGTGTGGGGATGAAATGGTGCCATGATATTTGCCACTACAAAACCAATCAAATTCTTATAATGGATGACTTGTCTCATATTCATTGTTGCCTGATGTGATAGAATGTGGGCTGGAAAACAAATGTCTTATCAGAGTGTGAGTGTGTTTGTGTGTGTGTGTGTGTGTGTGTGTGTGTGTGTGTGTGTGTGTGTGTGTGTGTGTGTGTGTGTGTGTGTGTGTGTGGTTAGTAGTCTGCACAATATAGGAATGAATGGAACAAATAGATGGACAGTTAATAGCAATACAGCACTGAGTAAAGCATAATTTCCTGAGTTTCACTTCACATTAACATTATGTTCAATGCTGACAGCCAACTTGGTAGCAAATTTACAGACACGTTTTTCAATTCAACAAAGACCATGACATTCTTGAGGTAATGTGAGGGAACGTAAGGCACATCTTTTGTTAATTAACGAAAAAGCAAAGAGGGGAGTAGTATCACTTTTACTTGAGCAAACTTTGCACTGATTACATTTGCAGATACACTGGCAGAAATGTAATTGAAGGTGGAGACATGCAGTCTCAAATAGTGAGTGTAATTACACTAATAAAACATACGCTCAACCTATAATGTTTACACTCTGTTAGATATGAACAGAATAACAAAGTGAACATTGTCTAATCTGGAAAAGGTCGAAGGGGTAAAAAGTAGGACTTGCTTTAAAAGATGCTGAAATACAACAACTTAATAACCAGTAGCCATAGCACTGACTTTGCACCTGAACCAAATTCTGTGTAGAAAACAATTGGCTCCCTGACCTAAAGAGTGTTGTATCCCAAGCCAGTGGAGAACTTAATCACAGTGCCAGCAGGAAACCTTATTGATCCCATTGTTACTCCAGAGAGTTTGTGAAATTAAAATGTGTTTGGCAAAACACTAAGTAGAGCAATATAATATGTGCATCAACATCGATCTTTTGCATTTGACGGACCAAGGCCATAATGCAAGTCATTACCATCAGGCAGTGTTTGCTGTTTAGCATTCACAAGGCCCAAAGATGAGGGTAGCCAGGTTAGCAATCACAAGGTCCCAAGAAGAATATTGTATCTCACTCCATCCAATACATCCATCCATCTCTCACTCAAAAAATCCTAAAAAAGCTACCATACTATAGCTGAAACTGAATTAAATAAAAGCAAGCAGATAAAAGGAAGGACCAGTGGTATGACAAATATTGTTTCAAAGCACAAAATGCAGTACATCTCTAGAACAATGAATTGTCCTATGGTGTTTCTACTTTGTTAGTGGTGGTTAATTTTGATGATCTTTTCGTGAAGGTCCTCTCCTTATGCACATTTGAACCTGCCTACAGTACATTTAGTAGAATAGCAAATCAATATAATGCAGTTGTGAAATAACTGGTGAATGTATGGACAACCAGTCTAAGGAGCTTGGAGAGAAAAGCATCTGGACTTCTTTAAGTTGCTTGAAGACGTTTCACCTCTCATCCGAGAAGCTTCTTCAGTTCTTGGGTCAAATAGTGGAGAGTCCCAGATTTAAATCCAGTGGGAGTATGCCCCCAAAGAGGGACAAAAGGACCCCCTGATGATCCTCTCTCAGTTGGTGTTGTAAGCCACCGCCTCTGTTCAAAGATGGTCGCTCACAGATGGTCAAAGATGGTCGCTCACAGTGGACATAAATGGCGACCATCTTTGAACAGAGGCGGTGACTTACGACACCAACTGTCTGCCATCTATAATCCAGTTTTGAGATTCCTTCACAGACGCCTTAACGCCCACTCACATCCTGGGCCATCTGACCTCAGGAAATCACATGATAGGGTGGGGCTGGGTTCCACAATGAGCTCACCCGAAATCTTGGCTGATTGTGACCCACATCTGTTTTCACACCTTGGCTCATGTGATTAGGTAGATTATTAGGATCATCAGGGTGTCCTTTTGTCCCTCTTTGTGGGCATACTCCCACGGGGTTTAAATCTGGGACTCTCTACCATTTGACCCTAGAACTGAAGAAGCTTCTCGGATGAGAGGTGAAACGTCTTCAAGCAACTTAAAGAAGTCCAGATGCTTTTCTTTCCAAGCTCCTTAGACTACGATGACCTGGATGACTGAGAACCTTCACAGACGTATAAACAACCAGTTTTGATCACTAGTATTTTACCATTACAAAAGCTAATAAGCTACCAAGGAGCATCGAAGATGAATAATGCACTACGTCCAGAAAAAAACATGAACAAGAAATATAAATAGCATTTTTTCTGATTTTCAACACAAGTACACCTCATTGTTTACATGACAAAAGGCCATCTCTGAAGCTGAAATACAGCTATCTCAAATACTAATCCTTTTTAAGGTATTGAGGTTCTATCAACTCGATACCTTCAACAGGGTACCCATTAAAGCTACAACTTTAATGTCATTCTTGAGGTTTTATACATGATGTCTTGTGCACATTTCAAGAGTTCTCCACTATATTGGACATGATACAAACATGGATTGCTAGAGAAAAATATGTATTCCCAATCTGACTGGCAGTGGTTCCTGGATGTTGCTGGTTGTTGCTGGTTGAAATCGGTTGACCAAATGTTTTGGTTGCTAGCGGATTGCCATGGTTGCCTATAGTTTTTCATGTTTGTGTGGCGATACTCACTAACCATTAGCATAGCTATAGTAAAACTTGAGAAAGTTCAACACAAATTGGAAGTGGACAAGGTTTACTACCAAAGTAAAAGTTGTGGCTCAGAGCTGCAGCAACTGTCATCAATCTCCAGCAACCACTTGCCACCAGTTGGAAATATTAATTTTTACTTCAAGACCAGCGGTTGCCAGTGGTTGCAGACCAGTATCAAGGCCTGGGTGACTGGGGCCTTATTCACTAGATCCTACTTTGTCACCATGATTGTCTGACATCCACACTGGCGGACAAGTTAACATCATGTGGTAAGTAGTCATAAGTACATAAGCATTTAATTATGTTGGCTCTATTATTATCACAGCCTACATTTTCAACCATATCTAGATGCTCCACTTAAAAGATCTTCGCACAGAGCACTGAAAAACTGTCAGGATACAGATTTTTCCGAGAAGGAATACAGAAAATGTCTTCCCAAGCATACTCCCCGGCACCCAGCTACAGCTTGTCAACAAAATTACATACCGTACTTTGAACTGAGGTGAGTGTCTCTGTCTCCAGCTGTGACGCATAACCAGGAAACTGTGCAGCACTGAGAGACATTACATATTGTTAAGCCAATACAGAAGAAATACACTGAGAATAGACAGTGGACTTGGGGGTAACGTTTCACCCTTTAACAATGGAAGTTCAAATCATTTTTGTGATGCTGAAAACACTAGGTATTTATAAGGCAATCTGATTACACAACAATGGTTGAAAAACATCAAGCATCCACCATGGCAGAGTTTTCACTTTTTTAGCGACTAGTCTGATCAGAACTGTAAGATAGTCTGATGCATTTAAATATAGGTTATGGAAAAACAATCACTCTTTCCATAGCTTCCTGCAACCTTATTGACCTGCTGCCTTTTTCAATACATATAAAACACATCAAATGAGTGAAGTAAGCAGTAACAGCCACTCTTTGCTCATTTATGAAGTATCATTCAAGAGGCATTACCTTCAGTATTTAAGAAAACATATGCTTCCATAATGATACCAAGATATACAGAATTCAAGCACAACATGAGATTAAAAAACACTAACATCAATTAATTTAAATGAAATCAGCCTCAATCAGTGATCAATTAGCCCTCAACAAATTAGCCCAATGGCAATGCTTTCATGTAGAGCTGCAAGATAAGATTACATTTAAATGTTGAAATTGTATTTTATTACTGATGTACATTGTGCTATGAAAAAAAGCATTTTATTTTAACTTTAATGCAATGCAATTGGCTACACAGTGGCAAACACTGTAGACGAAGCCCATCTGTGCCATTAACTGAAGGACTGTCATTATTCCTTGCCTCCTTCCTGAGGACTGAGGTTATTTCCTCCTCCATCGCCCCTCTTGGTTATATTGATGGAACGGCAGTGTGGCATTAAGAGGTGAAGGCAAAAACTGGAAAAACTGTCTTTCTTCAACATCCTGTCTGTCCAGGGTAGTAGAGGGCTGCAGAGTCACACCCATTTTGCGTAGTGCAAATGGGAGAGTGGGAAAACTGGTGCACAGAGAAATGATGGGCCCACCCGCACTATCCCTCTGGCTGTAGACTAGAGATGCATAGGGGCTCTAACAGAAAGGGTTGTAAGAATGCCAGACAGAGCAGCAAGGCAGCTGTTACATTTCTCTTGGTCTCGGGTGGCCTGCACCCCGAGTATGAGTGTAAAATAACTGAGTCAGATTTAGGAGGAGACTCCATCACTGCTGGTACTAGATGAATAGACTGTCTCAACCCTCCAGTCCATTGCTTTTCTTTTAGCGAGTATGTCTTTCTTACTCTGTGTTTTTCTTGCTCATGTTACAGCGTGCACTTAAGAGTCTGCCACTGACTAACAGTAGAGTCCACATTTCCATGAACCATTAATTATGTTATCACACAGACTTCACTTGTAGATTAGTCATGGAAATGAGAGCCATGCACATTTTTCTTTGGTATAAACTGTAGGATGGCATGTTCAAGTTAATTTTACCTTACTTGACAATGTAGATCTGAGAATTGCACATGTGCACATAAAATGTTGATACTGAGCAAAGAAATAATCGGCCCCATTATTCATGTATTGATCAGCTTTGGTGGACTTCCACCACTGAGCAGTAGTAAATCATTTCCACATTGATGACCTCCAAGAGGAAAGAGATTGGCCAAAGAATCTAATATAGCAATAATGCACCATCACATCTGATATAATCCTGTTGTTTTTTTATTTAGCGCATTCATTTTGACATGCAGTACCAAGCACAAACAATACTATTTAATGTGTGACCTGCAAGTAGATAGGATCTCTCCAAGCTTCAGTCGCCACTGACTTTGTAAGAATGACCTGTTATAATATAAAGGTAATGTAGTCAGGAATCCTTTATTGCCACAATTTAATCCAATCAGTGTATTCTTAGCCTAAAGTTCCCACATAATGGTTTAACCTTTAAGTTAAATTTTCTGAACAGGAAAAACAATAACCTCCAATATATTTCATTAGCAGTGAAGTAAGGTGACAGATGAATGGTACTTCACATGTGCTCCAACCAGAAGACACGCAACAAGCTTTCCTGACATTTCCCTGGTTACCAAAATTATAGCTCTGGCTGACAGATATGGCAGTATAAACCTCTGACCTTGACCAGTTAGTCTATATGTTTCTCTTTATTCCATCTTGTTGACAATGCAAAATGTGTAGGACGTAAGACATATGTTTGCATTTACTTTTACTGTCTACTTAAACAGATGTATAGATGCCTAAATTTAACCAGGCATGTTAATGTGCATAAAGTCAACATCCATTAGTCTCACCATGCTTAAAACACCTTGATATGTATCTGTAACCACATGAGCAGGTTCTCCTTAATATGCCCTCAGAACAATCTAGAATGAAGACCATATACAGCAATGGTGCATTTCTATAGCAAGCATTAAAATGTTTCAGATTAAAATACATATATATTTTTTTTTTCATCAAAATCATTAGTGAGAAACACTTAGCTTGGTCACTTGCTCTGCTAAATAAATAGCACTGACAATGTAATGTAATGTTTTTTCACAAAAGGTTTCTGTCTTTATCATACAATATACTATGCCCTGAGAAGAGTTACGTTGTGAAGTGCTCCTATGTAAAAATAACTGAGCAGAGATCAAATGAAAAGGACAACAAAATGCAGAAAAAAGCAGTTAAAATGATTCCTATGCATCAGTGACGTGATCAAAATAATTGCATAGTCAGTTTGGGGGGGAAAAACGTCATGCTATTACTTAATGTATCTTTATTATCTTTCCTGTGACCACTCAGAAATATGTAAACACAGACATCCATTTAAAAAGTGATATAAACCCACATATCATTTATACCATGGTTACAGAGTTCTTCAGGGACACCTGATGAAGCAGATATTCTGTCTAAGGTCTTTAGTGGATGGCAAACACCTTGACTGGTTTTTATGTTTTGACTGAACAAATCAATCATGTTAGGAGTCAGTCATCTGCTGCAGCTGTGCTTCTTATGTAAATGGTTGCACTGAGTGTCATGGTGGTTTTACTTTTCAATACAAGCCTCTTCAAGCACTGTGAAGTCTATCACCCTTATACCGAGGCCTTTTTTCATATTTCGGAGCTGCGGCACTATAAGTAAAGGATGTATTATACTCCACATCTAGTAAATGTACAGCCGCTTAAATCACCTAAATTATAATAGATGAATGAAGCAAATGTACCATCAAAGATAAAAGTTCACAGAAAGCCAGGTGATCAAGAAAAAGCAACTGCAGAGGTAAGGCACGACTCTGCAATTACTTTTGCTATAGGAAAAATGATGACAGGAAATAAACCAAGGAAAGGACACTGGCAAATGTTAGCAAGTGAATTTTTCCAAAGATTGACAGCTGCAAAAAGCCAACTGGGGAGTAAAGGAAGAGTTTCGACATGAACAAGCATGTGGTCACAGAAATAAGATATAAAGTGGCATGGTCTTAAATGCCATTGCACACATCAAAAATAATCAGCAAGTTATTCTACAAAACACGGAAGCCATCTATCACATTTCAAGTCATACTCCATATTTGCCATTTGTGACTTGAACATGGACAATAGCTTCCAGGAGCCAAAACAACGGATATGTCATTTCATGTATCTTGGTTGAGTGGGCTGAGTGACTGGAGGTCATGCCAGCTATCTGCTGAATCAAAACTCGCAATGTGGGAACACAGCAGTCCTGCTGTGTCTGTCCCCAGAGGCAGAGCAAGGGTCCGAGGAAGCTGAAAGCATAACCAGAGTAACAGAGCTGTCTGATGCACGGGATGCAATGTTTAGCTTAAGAGAAATATGTAAAGTCTAATCTTTCAGTTCAGCAATCACCAAAGCATACAACAGCCCATTAATGGGCCTGGGTTTAACCATAAGTCCTCTGAACAAATGATCTTTTGAGTATTGCCATGATATTTTTTTCTGAACCATATCTTGTTTTTTAATCAAACATAACTTCCACTTTAAAATGATGAAAAAGTCTGTTGCGAGGAGGGTGAGATAGCAGTACTTGTAGCACAAAAACACCCCCCTTTACACCAGTAGACTGGACTTCCTGCCTTAACTGGGACAATTTCAACATTTAATTGATATTTTACATTATTTTTTATCTCAATTAGGCACAAGTACTTAGGGTTGAGTAAAAAGATCATGGTTTGGGTTAAAATATACCCTTTTCTCTTACTATCAGAAAATATACAACACCTCCAAATGCCTTAAAACAGGTGGCCCCCAAAGTTATCTACTTGCTCTTTTGCTGCAATATTTGTACACCGATAAATGTTGTGGCAGGATCAGCTCAGAATCAATTCTCAAGTTAACACAGTTTTGATTGGCAGGATTACCAACAATTCTAGGTAGGCCTGGAAGAGATGGGGGACATAACGCTGTGATGCAAGGTCAACAACTTCTTACTGAATGCCAGCAAAATCAATCAAACTGCTCTGCCTAAGATCATGGAGAAAGTAGTTTGTTCAGCCAAGTGGAGTGTACCATTGCATCTACACTCTTGACGCTACAGAGCCGCAACTAGTAGGATTATAAACCACAGCGACAGACTATCTGCTTCTGCGCTCAAAGAAAAAGCTCTTTTCCTCAGGCCATCAGGATTGTGAACTCTGCCCTGCACATGCTTCATACTAGACTTGGCCAAGGTATTACAGCTTGATTGCTGTTGCGTGGGCATAACTCTCAACTTTAAGGAATTCAAGTGTCACCTGAGGCTAATGCCAGAACATAAAAATAATTAATACAGTCTATGATTTGATGAGTTCCACACCTCGGGCAGTTCACCCACATAAGCCATATGAATCAATAACCCGGGTCAGAGTCCTTCGAGTTCTCAGTTCTGACTGCTTTAACTTTCAATCATGTCTACCAACTCAGTGATTATAAATGCCATGATGACTCTCTTCTTTTTCAATTGCCTTACTAAAAAAGACATTACACCAGGCCCATTTGCCATCGCTGGTGTTGGCAGAAAGGGACCAGTATCTGGAGCAAGCACTCCTTCACATAAACCTCTTCTGCGGTTGCAGTGTAGTGCAACCTTGCATCAGTTAGAATAACAATGCATTATTTTTACCGGCATCTGGATAGACTTTTCATTTTCCATTGATTATCATTTGTAACTGAGAGATCAGGACTCTGAGACAATGCAGTCAAAGCCCTAAAGAGCATTACAACATTGTCGTATGTTAGCAACACATATGTCCTGGCTGGATGGAATTTTTTTTGAACTTTTTCTTTTTTGACCAGCAATAAGAATGTCAAGCTTCATATGGTGCATTCTCTTATATGATGATGAGCTTGCACCACACTGGACACTGAAGCCGAATGAGGAACAATTATGAAGCACCATGTAATCAAGGTGGTCCCTGACAAGCTGAGTAGAGTCTGATGAGCCAGTGTGTCACTCTGGATCTCCAGGGCTCCACAGCTAATCAGCCACCAAGGAGGGGCCCAAGGGGCACGATCACTCAAGCCCTCCATCACCACATTGGAAGGAAGGCAATCACCAGCTTATTTCCATGTTAGTTCCACCCCCACCCCAAACCTTCGACTCTCAAATCAAGGTGCACAGATGACCAGGGAAGTACTGGATGGAAGCAAAGGTGGCTGGAGGGTGCAATCAACTGTTAGGAAAAAAGACAAAAGAAACGAAAGAGCAAGAAACTTTTGGTTCTGCAAGAGAATTTTTTCAAGCCATTTAATATCTTTAAAAAAATCATGAATGGATTGGAAACACGAAGGGAGCAGATTGAATGAGGCTCAATTGCTTTCCAACCAGCAGGCTTATAAGATCCTGATGATTGGGCTTGCAAATTGATATGCAAGTCTTGTAATACAGTGTGCTAAGGAGACAGAAGGTGTACGGGTCAAAAAGGTGAGAGAAAGGAGTTCTCATTTTACTCTGGCAAGGAATTACCACAATGAGCATATGTTAAAGTATTTGTCTCGTGAAAAAAAGAAGTGGAGCAATGAATGCGACCTATATAAAAGCTTTCTTTTGCCCACCTTAAAAAGAACAAGATTTAAGTGGTAATTTTAATCTTTTCATAAGGACGAGAAGATGAGGGAAAGAAGAAGACAAGAAAGAGGACCAGAAAAGCGGAAGACTGGGGTGCCTTTAACTATGGTATGTGTAATTAAAACAAAAAACTGGAGCCCTGTCGTACAGCTAGATGGGACTCGCACTTGTAAAATTCACCACACCACATAATTGGAGGTAATAGCTCCTCCTGTCCTGTTTCAAGATTAACAGTGGCTGGAGAGGCTTCCCTTCACTAATAGCCACCACTCAAAAAATCATTGGCGCACACGCACACACACGCTCATCCTGTCGTCTCTGATTGTGCTTAGTTAGAATATTGATGAGGAACGTGATCTGATCTATCGGAGCTCAAGCTATGTTACAGACTAGTAGATAATATAAACCTGTGGATTGTCCTGCAGCAGGTCCCGATAGAAAATAACACACAATTTTCCATCTAATCTCAAATTTTCATATATGTCGGAATATGCACATTTGACAAGAAGGAACTAGCACATTTTAAATCGATTTATTTAATTTAAATGGACCTGACCACATTTAAAAGAATTGTCACTCTGGCAGACAATACGCTCCATATGTGAGCAGTGCAGACAGAGGCTGAGCAGGATATTAACTGAACATTAAATCTCTGATGCCAGTATGAAGCCAATTATTTTTTTAATGTGGTCAATCTTCTGAAAATTATTAGCAACAATATAGCTGAAAAAACACATTGGCGTAAATGGGAGAGGCAAATGCCTGCAATCGCTGTTTAAACAAAAATTATTTATATATATTTGTCGGGAATTAAAAGAAAAGGAAGGCAAGAGACATAAAAGCCTCGTCATAGTTGCATATCTTTATTGCCATCATCATTCCCACTTCCCTACGGTTTGTGATATTAGAATAGACTTTACAAGACATTTGTAACATTGACATTTCTAAACAGTGTTACAGTTTAAATTTGTAAGCTTAGATTTGAAACCCTAGACATGTTATTAAAGTAAATTGTTCTTTTTTTCTTCTCCAAGTCCCAGTTTTTACATGTAGATGCCATGGCCTAAAATTACAAGCAACATTTAATTGAGGATTGATGCCACTTTTAGCAAACGCATAGAGGCAAATGCGACATTTTACATAGTAAATAGAAATTGTAACTGTGCTTTAAAAACTGCTAATCTTATTCAGCGCTAATGTTTTTATGCCATTTCTGCCTAAAATGGCAGGCAAGAAGGACATGCATTGTTTGCTTTAGCTGTGAAAATAATCAGACTAATACACTGCAGATGCCTCATTAAATTTGCATATGATTATTGCAGCATTACTTCAATTGATCCTTTTCATCAAACCAGATAATGCTTCCTGATTGCAGATTATTTTGGAGCAGGCAAATTCCATGGTATTATATTCAGTCTTGGTGAAAAGCAATTAGGAACATAGCTGGCAGTTTGTCTGATTTTATTCAGAAATTAGAAATCTTTCACTGAACTAATTCTGTTTTATTTCTCTATACGAGTCAAAACATAACTCTGACATTGAGGATTCGGATGGGATATTAAGCAGCATTTTCTTAAACACTGTAACCACTAAGCAGGAAGGTTTAAGGGGGCAAAAGCAGATGGAATTTCTTAAAGAAAAAAGTGGAATGTCCTGTCCTGCAACATCAACATCAAAAAACATCAACAAACTTCTTAACCTGATATAAATAACACTGACTGCAGATGCAATGACAGTGCAACAGCAACACTCAGGACTGAACACCGAAGAGAGGAAAACAATATTTGAGGCTAAAAACAGAAGCACTTGAAACTGAAAAACATGATTTAGGAACAATCAGAAGCCTAATTCTTCATTAACTCTCTGTGATAGAGAATTGATTTGAACAAAAAACCTGCTGCTTAATCACAAGCTATAATCTACACTAATCAATCTACATCGTCAACTAAGTGGTTACTATGACAGCCATCTGTACTTCTCAAACCTCATCTAAAAGGGTAAAAAAAACAAAACAACTCAGGGACAGATAGTTGCTAGGGGTTTTTTTTGGCTTTACATTAAAAGCTGCAATTCATACAAGCATCACTAATAGCTTTCCTAAAACGTCCTGCCAGCCTCAAAACACCCACAGTCTCTCATTCTCTTTCCTGTCAATGATAATCTCTGTCTCGTTCCATATATCTGAGGTTGGTCACATGCAGACAAGTTGTCTTCAGATGAGTCACAGGGGAACATTTTTGCGGTTAACCACACTGTTCTCCGGGGGCGACCTGGACAGTAGATCGGCAGCCGGTAAAACACTTGCTGAGACGGAGGACAGACTATCCCAGATTGTCTCGCCTGCACACAGTGCGAGTGCTGTGTGGAATCTTCTGGGTATTGGCTGTGTTAACTAAATCGACATTGGCTTCCAACCTCCTGGCTATCCATCAGTGGAGGGATGAGTAGAGGGGCTAGCGAGGTAACCCCTGAGTCTTATGCAGTTGTAGTGGTAGTCCTCGCATTTGTTATTGCTGGGATGAAAAGGAAAGGGGTGAAAACAGATGTGTGAGGCAGAGTGTGAAGGAAAGGATTTCTGCCCCCCCCCCGAAGATATTTTTGGTGATAGGCATTCATTTGTAGTGTTTTTGGCCTGAAGAGGTTTGTCTTATCTGTTCCTTCACTTTCTCTCTGGGGGGAAATAGAGGGTGAGTCTTCTCTAGCCTGCTCTCTCACAGTTGATTAGTAACTCCTGCTCTACCCCTACGCTCCAGGGACTCTATGCCAGCTCCCCTTATACATTCCCTTGTCATGCACACACTCACACTTCCTCTTTTTCTCTCACTCGCTCCCCCTCCTAAACATGTGCTCGCGCACTCACGTCTCCCTACAGTCATGGAACAGCAATTTGAGGGAATCACACAACCAAGACCTGACATTTGCAGTGCACCTATAACAATGAGAGCTTGATTAAAAGGGCAGAATGAAACAGTGTCACCCTCCATTCATTGTCCTTAGCCCAAGTCAAATAGGATTTAAACCTGTGCAATGTGGCTGATACCT
This sequence comes from Neolamprologus brichardi, assembly GCF_056152115.1. Lineage (NCBI taxonomy): Eukaryota > Metazoa > Chordata > Actinopteri > Cichliformes > Cichlidae > Neolamprologus > Neolamprologus brichardi. The sequence continues at coordinate 20,748,693 of NC_142114.1, read as the reverse complement.
CCACTGTCAAATTCTGATTGCTTTAAAGCGGCGGGAAGAAAAGGTCTTGTTATTGCAATACGTGTGCATAACTGTATGTAACTGAGGTGTCAGAGGTGACCAGGTTTTACACAGAGCGTCTGGGAACAGATAAGGATGACGCTCTTGGAGGAAGGGAAAGCAAAGCTAATACAGCACTGGTGAAAGCCTTGGTGTTAAAAAGGCACAAGAATAAAGCTGCGTTTTATCTGGCTTGGGGCAGCACACAAAAGAAGCCAGCATTGCAATGTGGTGAGTTTTAAAATTGGGATCAAAAGGTTCAAGCTAATTAACCAGCTAAATAAGAGTCCCCTAGCTTCATCTATGTAGCCACCCTCATTCTTTTTCCCTTTCCTCTGCCTCCTGCAGTATTTTGTGTGCCTATGGCGTGTGCGTGGCTTGCAAACATATACAGTCTGTCTGGAACAGTGAAGACAAATTGCTCCCCGTGCTGAAATATATAAAAAAAATAATCACCGAATTACCTCCAACAAGATCATTCTAATTAACTATGTTTTATTACCAGCATGACCCTGAAAGTGAAATGCCCTGTGATCAAGCTCTCTTCTCAAACAGTTTTGATGTTGTTATTCGACTTTTTCCAGCAGAGCCCCGAGGAGGGCTGAGATTGAAGAGTCAAATGGAAAGGACAAGGGCACATAATAAAGACAAATGGCTAGAGCATGAAATTTAATTCATTGCCTTGGTACAGAAACATTCACAAGGAAATAGCCAACATTGACATGCCATGAATTTCAAAACACTGTCAAGTCCAAAAAGCACACATCGCGCTACAGTGACATTGAGTCCCAAAGGAGCCCACAGGCGAAATCAAGCAAATTGAAGGAAAAAAAAAATCAGTCAAGCTATTCTCTTTGATTGACACCTCGACACCGAGTTCAGTGATGAGTTTTTAAAAAGGTTTATCACCCAAATTAACGGGGGGGGGGGGGGGAGAGAACAGGGCAGCCCCTGAAGGTGAGTGCTTCAAAGTACCAGTTCAAGATCCCTACATTAGCTGATGAGAGCAGCAGAAACCTAACTTGTAATGATGCTCTTGTATCACTACGCCTCAGTCTAACCTCTGTGCTACGTAGGTGCAGCGTTGCGGGAAATGATCAGCTCGAGTGTGTAGTAAGAAGTACCATTAAATCCATGTAGCCGCGGCCAATGTGAAGTGCATGCCGACAGGGTTAATTAAGTTGCTGCTTTCAGCAATAAAGTGGTTAGATAGGTGTAAGTTTCAGCGTAACAGTTACGCAACGCACCTGCCAGCACAACTGCCAAGCTGGTATGGATAGTAGAGTTTAGCAGTAAGCTAGGTAAGACACTGACATCAGAGGTTCCCGACTATTCTTAGGTGCTACATATCGAGAAAAGCTACTATTCAACTACAACAAACCTGAGAAGCTGTGTAAAATTTATAAGAGATGTCATTTATTCCCTAATGGGAAATTATTCTGGGAAGTAACCTGATATTATACACTAACAGGAATATTTATATGGTCTTCAAATAATCTTTGTAATTCAGTGTAAGAATACAAGGTCACCGTTTGCTTGTTATACCCTTAAACTGTAGGCGAGCGGCACATCTTTTTCTTCCTTTTGCTTTTTTTCTTCAAGTATAATTTATGTTTTACGGTACATAATTCTGATATTTTAATCCAGAAATAATCCAGCGATAAATAAGAATCTTTTTTTTTTTATTTGTTAGCTTTTTGGTAATTCGGGTGCACTGACCCCTATGTTTTATCCATAAAAGATTACAAATGACAACCAGTGATTTTTAACATCAAACTGCAAGTTAACAACAAACACACGTATAACATTTAAGTGTTTGCGACACATTTTGAATAAAAATGAGGAAATTTAAAGCCATAAGGAACTCGCCAGCTTATTTATTTCAATAGGCAGAAGCATATGCTTGCAGCAGACTTTTCACTGTGGAGCACCCACTTTGTAGTATGATATGAAAACACCATCTGGTGTGTGAGCAGCAGCTAGGCTAAGCTAGCTGGGGCTAGATAGGGCCCTGCTGTGTCACAGGATTATCTTACTGTTTGGTAGATCCACTCTATTAGCCCCTAGTGGCTTGGATTATTGGATGATCATTACTGTGTGTGACTGAACATAGGGCTAAGTACCTGCACTTCCTTTGCAGTTCACTCTTGTTAATGTGATCAGAATACACACTGTGAACACATTTCGTAGCATTATGCATTCGTTGCACCTTGTCTTTGACATAAAATCACACACACACACACCATTTACCAAATATTCTCTGACTTGAACTCGTGCTGTATGTTTAATACATGATTACTGCCGTCAATGACTTCTCTAAAAACGTACTCTGCATGTCAGAAGAGAGAGATTATGGCACGCTTGGAGCACATGTTTGTTTGTGGAAGCATGTTTCCTTCTAAAGCGGTGAAACAGGATCACAGACGCGAAGAGAAGGCAGCACGTTCAGAAACGGGTACTCTGCTCAACAAAACGAACATCTGCCGTTTCTCATCAGCGAGATTGAAGCTAATGATGAGCCACGAGTGTGCTGACAGAGAGAATGGAATTGAATTGTGTACAAGAGCCCCAGTGAGAGCAGACATATGTTTTAGAAAATGTTGTGGATAGAATATGGGTTTATATAGTGTGTGTCCGTGCATTCGCGCACATGTGTGTAAGCTAAGATACAGATGCCCGAGAGTGGGAGACACTGAAAATAGGCCTCTGCTATTTCTTTTGCAGTCCGTTTATCCATCCATGTTTATACAAGCAGATGAAGGGGTGTGTGTTACCGCAGGTAAAACAACCGTTGTATTCCTCCCATTTCAATCTCTGCTTTCACTAACAGATAATGGAATTACACATCAAAGAAGCTACTCTCTGTATCCAATTCTTCTGTGACCTCTACAAGCCTTTGTTCATATTCACCACAACAACTCCCAGCCCCAAGTCTCCGCCAGCAGGCTACTTATTCCCTGCTTCCTCTCCCCCTCTCTGCGTCTAGGGAGGGATTAAATTTAGATGAAAATGAAATATTCATTCCCACTCAGCAACTGATGGCCATCTTAATTTGATACATATTTTGATGCAATATCTCATTATTGTTCTTTTTCATTACCAAACACTTTTTAATTCACTGCGACGCTCCTTTGGGTAATTCTCGATACAAGCCCTTCTTTTGGATTTGACTTTGTTAAAAGTAGAATCGCAAAGTGCCATTACAGTTTTCTGTGGTCTCTTGAAATATGTCTGAGTCATTTCAGATGAGACATTTACACAGACCCCAAGCGAAAAGGATCTCAGGGAGCGTGCGAGAGGAGACTGCACACTCTATAGCTCGCTAGAAGAGTTAATCACATGAAAACTTCTCAGTCTCTCTCTGCTGCTGGTGCAGGGATAACGACAAGAAATTGAAGTGGCTCTGTGTTTGGAGAATTCAACCAAAAGTGGTGACCACAAACCCGATTTATCCCACTCAAGTTTCGGAGTGGTCACATTGCATACAGCTTCAAGTGCTGCGGAGCTTTAATGTCAGGGCTGTTTCCCAGACAATAATTAAATTTGGAGTCTTGCCTGCCCAAAGCATTTTAGGAAACCTAAGTGAAAAATGCATGTGACCAGGTGTTGTGGAGCCGAGGAAATGAAATCAACACGAAATCATGAAAGAGATTGATTAACTGACACTGATTAAGTGCTTTAAGTATTAGGTAGATAAAGTAATTGATTATTCAGTAAATCCCTGTCAGGCAGTGAATAACCTCAGTGCGAGAAAAAAAGAGACAACAAATGATAAATTAGTTTCATCAATCCGCAGATGAAAGAGACAACGTATATTAATCTGTCATTACTGTATGCTTCACTGGTAGATATATTATAATTCAAGAACGCTATGAATATATTTTCATCTGAACACATTTTCAAATCTGGCGATCCCTGTCTTGGGAAGAAAGCAGTGTGTGTAGAGCATTAGCAAATTGCAGACAGAATGCCGCGCACTCGGGCTACAGAATAAGGCATAAAAAGCTGCTACCATATCCAATAAAATCATTTGTGTACCGTCTTTTTCCATGTTGGCAAACATACAAATTATCTAAGGACGCAGACTATCTTTGGAGAGAGGTGGAAAAAAAATACTGCACTCGCATCCTTGAGCACTTTTGTCTTTATTAGAAAAACATTGCATCATCAACTGAAATGGTCCCTAGATGAGATGAGAGATTGCAAAACACGTCAGAAAGAGAAAAAGAATTATGAAAAGCAAGCAGAGGGAGACTAAAGAGGAGCACAGCATGTAAGAGGACAAATACAGGAGGAGTAGTCTTTTATTCCCTCCAACAAATAGAAGCTGCTGAATGAGACGGAGCGACCATCTGGCCTCAACTTAGAGCAATGCACTGTAAAAGCACTAAAATCAATGGCAACAACTCTACCTTGGATGCCCACCATTACCCAGATGGTGTACTTGGAGAACTGCAGGCCACCTAACCAAGAGCAGACACAGCACAGACAGAGAGTATCATGCTCAAATACCACCGCCCACCTCGATGAATTTCACTGGTTCGCTTATGTTGGTAACCAGTGTTGAGGAGCAACATTAGCTACCCTGCACTGACTATAAGAGAGCCCTCTGTTGGTTTTAGTGGAGTGGCTGTGACACAGAGTGCGTGCACAGACTTCCAAACCAAGTATCAAATTGCAAAAAAAAGAGAGGAAAAAACAGGGAAAACAGGGCTGCTGCACATCAGCTCTAAAAAAGCGCTCATTCCTAAATAAATTGTTCTATACAATACCCAACATTCTGTCCCCGAGAACAATGCGGTATCTTTACAATAATACACGCAGGCTGCATACACTCCAGCTGCTATGATAAATAAAATTACACAATGTAAATATGGTGAGATATATTTTCTTTTCTTTACCTTTCAAATATTTGTCTGTAAGGTAAACAAACTACATGAATACACACGTAGCTATCATGCATACAAATTCAGTTTTAAAAGATCCTATAGAGAGATGAGCCTTTCGATTTTTTTCTTCCCCTATTTTTGACATTCGGGTAAATTCTCAATTTCCCGTATGTCTCTACTCTTATGAAACACAAAAAAAAAAACATGCAACTAAACTGATCCTGCACTGGAAGCTATGATAGATTCTATAAAAAGCAATAGTAGGACTGTAGCACATTTCAGGGTAAATTTGTCAGCACTTTGACATTTTTAAAAATAAAAGGCTGTCAAGTCTATTTCGGGTCTTCAATTGAGCTGCTGCCAAGATAAAAATAAAGAAATAGATAAAGAAATAAGAGGGAAAAATGCCCTTTAACCAAAAAAATTTCAGGTTAGAGCAGAAGAAAGAGAGCCTGAGGATTTATGCAGTTTCTAATACATCACCAAAGTCCATAAAGTGTGATGTCAGGAGTCATGGCTCCTCACAACACTTTAGTCAATCACAGGTACACAGGCCTGCCAGATATCTCCATATTATGTTCAGCAGTAAACATTATTCCACACATCTTGAGTGTATGCATCCTGTTTCTTTGGCTTTAATTCAAAAAGCACATTAAATATGCAGAAGGTCAACAGCGTTCACTCAAGGTTATTGTGCAATAAACTGCTGCTATACATCTTCATGTTGGAGTCTGATAACTTTATTTTAAATTTAGCTTTTCAGGGACCACCCACAGTGCTCGCCAGGAATTATGAATTACAAAATCACTGTGGGATGTTGATGATTTGTAGATATGTCATAGAAAGAGACAACTGGTCTATTAAGGCAATTCACCCGCTGTTACTGTGTAACACATGGGCTATCCCTGTTTGTAACATTATTCCACTTTCGCCCATCATTTACAGCTGGGAGATGCTCTCACTCCCTGTACTCAGGCTGTTGTAATGGTATGTTAATGTGGACCAGTGCCATTTTGAGTAATTGTCCTGCACGGCACTCTGCCAAATGTCAAAAACGATTTGCCTTGTGACAAAAAAACGTATTGATCTTCATTCTGTTTCTGTCTCTTGGCCGCGCAAAACGTTTCAGCGCATTGCCAGCTCCGGATGACAATTCGCACATTGTTCCACTGTGAGTGATGAGAAAAAGACAAAGCCACCACACACCTGGCTTCATTTTTTTTAGGGTCTGTCACGGTGTAGATAAATGAAGTAACCAAGATTTACCTGAAAATGCTACTGTTTATATATCGTAAGCGTGTTACTCTGTGATTTGATGATATTGTGGGAACATCCTTGTCCCCTTAATATATTATATAAGACGATATTAAACTTTTGGATGGAGCTTGTTTGTTTTTTTTTATAACTGTGTTCTTTAATTTGACAGACTGTCTTTAAAAACTTACTTCCAGAAGGCATGGCAATGAGCCTTATTTAGCTGGTGACTCAACATGCTGGCTGTAGCAAATGTAACAGACAAAGCAGGGTGCATAGAGGTCACACTAACCCACAATATTTCATTGCATGGTTTCCGAGTGTTTCTCGATATTACTGGCAGCGTGCGCTTTAATGCACTCATCTCTTGTTGCTTACCATTTGCACGTCGTTTAAGTAAATCGAATATTTACATCCGACCCGGCTGTAGAGAGCGGTAAATGAAAGCGACTGTTTATTTACTACAAAAACTATTTGCTGTCGCGGAGAAAGCGGAACGCTGAAATGCACTGAATAGGCAGCAACTTTCAGGGTTACAGTACAAACGTGTGTGTGCAAATGTAACCGTGGACAACTTACCTATTCGAATAACATGAGGCATCCCGTAAGAGTACTGAATCCAAAAGAGACATGCAATCAGCGATGTCCAGTAATCCCTAATCGCACTCCGGGGGAACAGCCAAGTATTTCGCATGGTTGTAAAGTCGCGGGATCCACTTTTTTAAAATTCCAAAGACGAGTCAAAATTGCTCATCAAAACTGAATTCGACGGAGCATATATGGATTTTGGAGTCTGCGACAAATCAGCGCTCATTGTACTTGGTGCAACATTCTCCCGGGGTTTCTTTTTTTTTCTGTTTCTCACAAGTCTAAAAGCGACCCGATCAGGATGAAGCCGCCAGTCCCTCACAGGCAGATCAGCGAAACACCTGCGAACGCAGGCTGCAACAATTAGCCTGCAGGAGTCTCTTTATCCCCTCCTACCGACGATGCTATCTGTCTGCTGGCAAGTACCACGGCAACAGCCGAGCCGGACTCCTACACCTCTGTTGAAGAGGAGAACTGCGCCTGCGGAACTTTGGGTCGTCTCGGACGATTCTGCCGTCCGAAAGCCAAACAGAGAAAAAGCGCAGAGGATTTTCAATACACTTAAGTGGCACGAAATAAAATGCTTGTTGGAGTTTAGTCACTCCGGTCTTTCATTCCATTAACGCTAACAGTTCAGAACACAGTGGAGGAAAGCAGCTCCGTGACGCTCCGCTCCAGTTGCGCACGGTGATTGCACAGGGCTGGTTATCGAAGAACGTCCAATCTGCTCAAAGGGACCCCCGTTAAACAGTGTTGATTTTACAAATCTTCCAGTTTGTGCTGGATGGAAAGGTAGTGCTGAAAGCTGTGCATCAGCGTGCGTCTGACGAGCCTCCTTCCACGGTGCCACTAGAGGCACGCGTCGTTACGCATAGTTGTCAACTATGTCCAAGAAGTGTTTTATGGAGGTGAGAGGGATCCGAATGATCACTTGATTCACTGCTTGTTCCAAATGCTGTGTACACGTACATTATGGTATTCTTAATATCTTCTCATTTTTATTATACAGTATTTTTGGGTTTGTCTTATTGTGATCTGTTGTTGTTGGAGCTTCTTGTCTTTTTTCAGACACTTAGATAGAAATTGGATAGAAATTGCAATATACTTCTTTGCCCCAAGTAAAAAGAAAAAAAAAACATCCAGCTGCCTAGAGCACTGTGAATAGGATAAATTATTAGCATGAAAGAAATAAGTGCCAAGTGAGGATTGGGCCACTCAGAAAGCAGGTTTCTTTTTTTTTTTTTAATCGCTATTATTGGAGACGTTCTGTCAGTGTCCGTGAGTGCATTAATCCCCCAACTGTTTGACGCCTGCCTGCCATTAAAAGAAGAAGAAAAAAATCAGACCCGTCAACCATAAACTGCAGGTCACATGCATATACATAAGCAGAGTGCTTATTATGTCTCATTCTCCACAGCCTGGACAGCCTGGATGTATGGAATTTGCTGCTTAAATTACACATTTTACTTTTTGAGTTATGCCTTACTGAAACAGGCAACTTAACCTTATAAGTTAAATTTTATAAGATTCAAGCTAAAGCTCTCCAGGATTCAAATAAAACTGTTTAAATTAAACATGCTTTTAGTTGATTAATCATATATAAATATATGTTTTACTTTAAAATGAATAGCTACATGGATAGATGTGTCGTTTCCTAGAAACGTTTACTAGGATCTGACATCAAGGGAATCAAATTATATTTTTAAGCTTGATTTCTGACAAGTCAATACTGGAAAAAAATATGAATTGATATTTTGTTTTAACATTAATGATTTGCAACTATTACGCATGTTTTTAAAAATGCACCGCTACTCTTGTATACTTAATGAAAGCTGTTGATGAGATAGTGCTGTGGCTCATTGGTTTTATTTTTCTGCTTGGAATGGGGGAGAGGAATAAACTGTGCATTACGGGGCATGCAAGCAAGAACAAGCCAAACTGACTGCCACTGCATATTCATGTCTCACAGAGCAGATTTATCACCTCTTGGCACAATGTAAGGACTATCAACGTGAGTTATGTGGCCCGGCTCTCGCATTATCGAGATTCATTGACTTGCTGCTCTTTCAAATACAAAATGTACACAGCTCTAGCAAACAAGACATTCTGGGTCTGTGGGTGCCCTCTATAGAGAGATGGCGGTCTGTGCTCTCAATCACTTCGGCTGATTCAGGCCCGAGAGCAGGGGAGATCCCCATTGTGACAAATAGTCAATTTAAAATATAAAATGTATATTTCAGTCAGTTTTCCACACTGTCAGAAGTTGTGGCAACCAGATATCAGTCGTGTCTGTTTCTTACTGCAGCTGGCAGTAAATCTTCATACCACCATCAGTTTTGTCTCCCTGTCATTGTAAGAAGCGCCATAGGTTACAATATTCCTCCCATATTAAAAGTACTAGGAATACACTTTATTAACACAAAGGGAGTAAACAGAAATTCTCCAAATCTGTCATACACAGCCATGTTTTTCATTTTATATTGAACTTTTTTTTTAATCCAGGGTGAAGGAAGAGGCAAATCTGCTCCTTATGTAAAAGTGTTGATGTAAAAATACACCATAACAAGTCAAAAATTCAAAATCCTACATAAGTAAATTAAAGTACACAAGCATTCAAATTAAAATATACTTCAAGTATTCAGTTTTAGAGTAGAACAGAATCACATCACACTGTAGATTTAACCTCGGTTTGGACTAGCAACTCTTTTTTTCTCAGATCCGTAAAACTGGTGAAAGTACCACACTCACATAGATGTCCTTGATGAAATTAAATTTATAAAGGCAAAATATTTTCATCTACATTTAAAATCCACTTAAACACATATGAAAACAGGTCCGGCAATTTTGAACTTTTATGTCAGTCATCACAGCAGGAGAGCATTCATCAAAATACAGTTCAAAAAGCAGTTGCACACACTTGGAAACATTTGTATGTTTGAACAGACTTCATGCTGAAATTTTTAAAAAGTGGCATTTTGTTAAGGAGTGAAATGTATAGTAACAACCACCATTGAAATAACTTCACTCTCAGAGTAAATTAATAGTAGTTTAAGTTGACACTTTTTAAGCAAGTCGTACATATATGGCAACACAGTGGGTCATTTTTATTTTCTTTAAGAAATGATTGCTGTTGCATTTACAACCTGCCAACGATCAATTCCTCGTCTGGCAAGTTGGTATAACTAATGGCTCCAAGCATCAAGTCTCTATTGTAAAGCTGGAGACATTGACAGGAGGTGCACTTATGTTACTGGATTGATCAGCACACATTTTGTTTATTTTTGTGAAGATTTTCAGAGAGAAGAAAGGACGGTCAATTTACACGACTCTGTTATTGGCTAGAAAAGATGTGCAATCCAAGATGTGAGATTGCTCATAATTATTTGGAGAAATTGCGGCTGCTTTGATTGAGCCTTAACAATGAGTCATGTGTAGCTTTTTCACGATTGATTTTGCTTTTCTCCTTAGAAAAAAAAAACCCTATAAAGAACTCTGCCACCAGACTGAGCATAATGCTGAAGATCGAACATCTCCCCTCAGCAATGGTCAATTGGAACTCATCGCTAAGTTTAATGTGGTTATAAATTAGCTGCCTTTTGAAGTCTTTTTGATGGGATTTGCTTTTTTTGAAGGAGAAGCTTTGGCTTTGTTGAAAGAAAAGATAATTGTTTCACCAAAAGTCCACAAAGTCAACTTTTCAAACTATGAGGGAGAGGTATTGATCTCGTGAAGAAAAGATAGTGACAAATCAAAAATGGTTTTGAAGACACAGAAGCATGTTTGGGAATGAATATTCTGTACTTGGGCTTTCAGTGGAAGTGGAATAAAGTACACCTGTGAGGGCAATTTCACATTTTTGTATTATGAAGTGTCTACATAGACTCTAAAATAAATAAAAAATCAACCTTTTTAATGAAAACCAGAGCTCAGAAAAGATTCATGAAATAGGGTGGAATGTCAACTGACTGTTGATTGCACATACTGCTCCCGTGGTTTGTGACAAGCCCATCATATCAGGTCAACAATGCCCCTGCAACTTTTGTGGGCAGACAGACAACTGTATGTCCGTTTGCCCTGTTCAACCATACTAGAACAATAGAGCTGCTTTGCTGACAGATTTAACTCTTGTTAGGGTCTCACACTCTTATAATTCAAGGTGAGGTGCCATGTGAAGACAAGGTTATGAGGAATTGGCCCAATTCGTGCGTTGATTGCAACATTTACTGGGGCTTTAGAGTACTCTGGCTTCGAGTTACGGACTGCTCAAGACGTATGTGCTGCTGCTGACGTATGTGGCGGTGGCGTGTTGGGGAGAAGGGAGACAATCACAACCCTGATCAGTCATCCAGACAGTCTGTGAGATGGGAAATGACTGCTAGCGGGGTTCAGCCACTGGTTATAGATGAGAAAGGCACAGGGTAATAATAGATTCCTGACCAACCTGATTTATCAATTGAATTATTAGTGTTATCATCCTTACTGTCCCCATCATCTATCTTCAATAAATACTGAATGCCAGCTTACGATGGTGAAGCAGTATGAATGTGTAAAAGAAAAAAGAAAAACAAATACCACAGTTTCATGACCTTTAAATCGACACCTCTACATTTGAAGCTTAGGCTCAGAAAAAGCACGATGAATGTTGTGGCTACAAAGATGACTAGAATTTTCTGCTGCACAGTTACATACATTGACGCTTTTAATCTACAAAATGGGACAAGAAATTTCCCAACTCCTCACAGGGAGGGCAAAAAAACATTACTTGATATAAATTCAAGGTTGCATAAGTCAGATTTATGCATCTATGGAAAGCCTCCAGTCCTCCTGCTCAAAGCCTTATTCTGACCCACTTGGGGGAACACATATATTTCACCACGAATCTCAAGCTTGCACATAGAGCAAAGATCAGCTTGCCTGCCAAACTGTCCCATTCTGCATGTTGATACAAGCTTGTTGTGATGAAAGCTGAGTCTCTTGCTACAAAGCCAAACAGTTTTCAGTGGAAGAGTCTGCACTGTCCATGACCAACGGTTGTGCATGAAGTGAGGAAAATAGCCAGGAGCGTAGTATTTTTTTTTTTTTCTTCCAACATTCGTAGCCATGAATTCGTCCACCAGGGCCAGACTACCAGCACAGTTCTACTGTAACCTCCTGGGTTTTGTGGCCAACCTAACACCATCTTTTCTCACCACATGCCTTAATTTCAATTTTTTTTCTTCTGAATACTTCTTTCCCTTTTCCCCAAACAAAATTTAAGGTGCAGATGCAGTTTTGACACAGTGGAGGAGACACAGCATGCATACAGATGAAGCAAGAGCCTGGGATGGTGGCCAAATTTAACTTTTTGCTCAGTGTGAGCAGAGTCACTCTATTTTTAGGGTTGCAGAATGGCATTATTCATCCAGCTGGACATTTGTGTAAAGTATGTCTTAATTACTCCATGAATTCTTAAGTTATTGCCCAAAATGTGTTGTGTGAGGTTGACCTTGACCTTTGACCACGATATTAGTTCAGTTAATATCAGTTAATTCAAGCAAATGTTTGTGTTAAGTGTGAAGAAATTCTCTTAAGGTATTCACAAGACATGATATTGATGAGGATGGGACAAAAATATAAAAAAGACCACACCGCTTAAAGCCTGTGGGCATAGTTGTCGCCAGGATAGAGCCTAAAAACTGGTCTACAAACAATAACAAAACCCAGAGTGATTTAGTTTTCACGTGAATGGTCCTTGATATTCAAGGAGACCTTTAAGGTCAAGATAGCAAACTGGAGAGTTACAATCACACTTGACAACTTCTCTTAGAAAACCTATAGAGTGCAATCAAGGAGAGATTAATTTTCTCGTAAAACTCTCTGTGATTACACTTGACCCTGTGTACACTGTATGCATCACCAATTCTGGGCCTACACTCCGGCTGTCATCAGAATGCTGTCAGCATCAGGGTGTTGCATTTTCTTATGCTGAGTTTGTTTTATTTGTATGGTCAGTGCCATGCTGTGGATGTAATGGTTTTTGAGGTTTTAGTGTTTCATCTGACACCGTGTAGCTGGTAAACACAATATATTCTTAGAAGCTATGGGGTAAACATTTACATTTGTGCAGATTTATACAAATCAATTTTGAAAAATGTAGGGTTGCTGTGTAAAATGAAATATATATGTAAATAAAAACATAATACAATGTTAAGTCGTATATCACAAGAAAACAATTTTTCAGAAGTCATCAGGTGGATTCTGATGTACTGAATCCAATTAATTCACCAAAATAGCTGACTGGCTACCATTTACAAAATACTTCAGTTTTTAAATGTTAAAACTATGTAAAATAGTTAAATGAGATTTAATCAGAAATTGTAAGATACTGTCCTCTCACCTGTTTAAGGTTGCCCCTATATTTCACCTTTTAGCAATATGTAACAATTAAAAAAAAAAAAAAAAGATCCAAATTTTAAAAAAACACCGGAATAAACTTTACAAACCTATAAATTTACTTTCCTGTTACCAGCATTTATGTAATCCAAGGTTAGAGTTAAGGTCAAAAGGTCATGCAGAAATTTAAAAACTGATTGTTGCTTTGTGTACCTGATACACTTCCATTTCATACAAACCCAGTTTCATTAAAACTACTTGAATAGCTTTGGAAGAAAATAAGCAGCTACGCCCCATTTGCACCATTTGTGCCTAAATTCAGGGGTCAAAATGTGTTTTAGTCATTTCTGTTTTTTTGGTCATTTTTTTGGTCTTAGAACTGACATGGAAACAAGAACCAGCCAACAATTTTATTTTAATCATCACTTTCAGTTTCAGTGGCAGAAAATTGACTGTAGACGAGTGTATTTAGTTAAAAATAGTACAAATATAAACATATCAAACTGAAACTGAGAAATATTATTGTTGGGTGTAACTTGTAAGATGAGTGGATATGAAAGGAGGGCGTTTCAAAAGTGAAGGCAAGGGTTTAACCACTCTGTGAAAGTCTGTGTGGTCAAACAGCAATTGCAGAATGATATTTCTCATCATGAAATTGTAGAGAATTTCATAAAAATGGTCAATTATATCATTCAGAGAAATTGGAACATTTCTGCAGAAACAACTACTAAATTTTGAACAAACATGTGTGCTCAACCGTGTTCATTATTGTATTTCAAGCCAACATGAAAATGGTAACGGGAAAGCTTCTAAACAAATATTATTAACATAATTACATGTATTTACATATTAGTCGCCTAGCTTCATAGTTTCTGATGAGTAAGGATCCTGTAACTTAATACTGTACTTAATAAGTTTTTTGCTCATTACTGACTTAGTGGCTTTAAATATATTATCTCCTGCTGCTGGAAACACATTTTCTGTATGTTCATTTAACATTTTGTAGAAGAAAAGTGTGAAATGGACACTGTGGACCGCTGTGTCTATTAAATGTTTTGCCATGATACCAGGTTAGCTTGCTATGCAAATCAATATCCAGAAACACCAAATTTTCTCTCAGCCTGAAGTCATTTATACACGTAGCGTGCATCATTTGCACATCTGTGAAGGCACCATAAAATCTGAACAAACTATACAGTTTTCAGACTTACAAATATTTTAAAAATGAAGCCTGAAATCTTGTTTCTTTTTAAAAACTACAGAAATTAGTCTCCAAATGTTTTAGATTTTTCCAGATGTTCAGATTTACTCTTGTTTTTACATGTTATTTATTTATTTATTTTTAACTTTACTGAACTGTATTATAATGTCCAATCCAGTGGAGCACTGGAGCTTGAAGCAGTCAACAGCACAAGCAACAATCAAATCCTTGGTAGACTTACACCGCTAGAGCTCATGTTCCTGAGATACTGCTGACGCTGTGTAGAGAGGATTATCCAAATCCCATTTTCTTCCTACTTTTCAGTATCCAAAAGGTCCCAACTGTTCTGTGTGAAAACCACTGTTAGCTATATAAAAGAAAAATATAAAGGGTTCAGAACAGTAGTTCATCAGGTTTTATAGGGCACTCTCAAAACATTTTGCAAGTAAGGGTCAAATAAAAGTGCCAAACGTTAGAACCTGCAGTTTACAACACTGTAGAAGATGTTATATAGAGTCAAGTAATATTCAAAGTCTGCTCCCAAACCTAGAAAGTCTGCTGTTCATCTCAGCAAATGAGGCAATGCTGCACCTCCCTTACATAGAGTGAAGAAGAGTGAATACTTTTTGGATAATGGAAAAAGATGAATGCTCACTAATGCTGATTTTCGTCCTGAGAGGTGGACTTGCAGCAATGCAAACTGCAATGTATCAGGCGTTTAAGTTTAGAATGCGCATATAAACATATGGCTAATTATTGGTGTTTTAGTTAAGAGTTACAAAAAGGTCATCTACAAAGCACCCTTAAAGCGTGTTTACTAGCTCCAGAGTGTGCTTCAAAGAGATGCAACGTGAGAGCTTGGTATCGTGGCGTGCGTTGCAAGTGCTCCAGCATCCAGTACCCACAAGGCTTTGTTTGGGAGGTTATCTTTACTCTCTACTCAGTTCACTCGAGTAGCCCATCTATCAGTGACGGAAAGAGAGCAGTGGTGACAGCCACAGTACGATTAGACGCTATGTCTGCTAATATTGCACAGGCAGCTGAACAGGGCCAGCCTTTGTTGTTGTTTACACAGCATTTGCCCATCATTAGTCTTGGCAAGGCTTGCTGCCTACTCCTTTTATATTAATTAAAACGAATATACAGTAAAGACTGCACGTGTGGCTCCCAGCCAGTATTTTGAAGTAAGACTCAATTAACCTCAATGACCCTGTCTAACACAAACAATGAGACATTAATTATATGCAGCATCCAACCCAGACAAGCTTAGTGGCTTCAAAACTACATTATAAACGGTTGAAAATGCAATTCCACCTTGTTTTTGTTTGCGTCTGCCAAATCAATGGCCCGTTAAAAAAAATCTGCAACAACATGAAATGGCTATCATGAAAGTACAAGTGTTTGCTGGGCATGTAAGCTTTTATTGATTTAGCTTTAATGTTAGGCATGACAAGGTGACAGCCTTAAGCTTGTCATGAATCAAGAGTACAATGGGCTTACTCGCCACGTAGTTTTGAATGTCCAGCGTGGCTATGAGGGTCGCTGAATGTGATGTAAAGGTAATCATATTACAATGGATAATACTGGTCAAGTTAACAGACACTGCACAAGGGTCAGACAGCATGGCAGCTTAAAGAGTCCATTCATTCTCATGTGTGTATGTGTGAGATGCATGTTGAGTAAACCCATAGATCCTAATCTGACGCGTCCACGCACGCGTTCACACAACCTGTGAAAGAAAATGTCTCACCAATTTGAAACATTCTTAAATTTGTGCACAATATAGAAATTTGCAGACTTTCATGTTATCACATTGGCAGTTATGAGTAATTGCACCCTGCAGCAGTCCCTTCCCCTGGACAACTTTTAATTATGTTACAAAGTGCACATGCTCTCCTGCATTAATATCACTGCTGGAGTCTTGCACAATTACATTCACTGGTGTTGTACAAGTCTAACTTCTCTAAATCGCGAAAACATGTTTATTAATCTTATAAGATAAACTCACGCCATGTTATTTGTTGATGTGAGTCAGGGATAATCCTTTGTGTTGTGTTTGATAAGCAATTTCAAAATCATGTGCAGCAAAGCCGTGGAATGCTTACAGAAGCTGAAAGGCAGCAGGGGAGCTGAAGTCTCTCCTTTGAAGCAAGAGAATAACAGAGATAGATTGCTGACAACGTGAATGAATCAACTCACTGTAACATATTCTTCGGGCACCGTGGATCATTTATGTCTTGTATGGCCTATGTCTGGAACATCTCTCCCCGTGGAGATAAATGTGTGTGTGTGTGTGCTGTCCATCATTGCAGGAGCATATAAGTGTGAAGTGAAGCACATACCAACCAGCAGCATGTCACTCACAGTTTCATGTTGGGCAAGTCCCGCTTGTCACACTTGAGTCAAGGAACATGCAGAGGTGTGATTGCTTCACAACCAGCTTCGACTGACAAATCAAGATCTAAAATATATACCTTTATCTTTTTTTTAGGAAGTAGAAAGCAAAATCTCACTTCTTCACTCTCTTTGTGCGTATATATATTCAAAATTTAAAATAAATATCAGCATTTAATCGTTTTTATTATGCAGCTCACATTGTGAAGCTGTGTAGCCAGCGGACTGCTTCCAATTAAAAATGTTACAAGAGGAGCTTGATTAGTTTGATATTTTATCAGATAGGGTGTAAAGAAAGGAAAGAACTAGCTCACAAATATGCTATTTTTACACCTTATTAATATTTCATATGATTTTCAACCAATTTTCTAGCGAGAATTAAAAAGACCTTTGGACTGCATCTGATGAGATAAGATGAAGATGGAACCATAAAGGTGTAATGAGATGCCAATATTAACTTTAAAAATCTTACGTTCTGTTTTACATTTGCTATCAAGGTGTTTTTTCACAGAAAATCTTTTAGATATTTAAAAGTTGATGATTATAAAGTGTGCTTTTGTTCAGATACAAAACACCTATTTAAAGGCTAACTGACTTATACATCGGTGCACCGGAAGAATGACCACCACACCTCCTAGTAATCAGTGAGTTGGGTAAGGAAAAAAGTATCATGAGAGACAGCAGCCGTTTAGAAATGTACTCTCTCAATCAATGTACACTGCACTGTGCTGGCTTAATCAAAGATCTTGTACATGGATAATTGCTACAAGTGAACCTTGCCTGGCTGACATTTACATATTGAGTTACAGGAGTCAGTTTCACTCTGACTCAATCTTGTGGATCACTGCATGTGATGTTATCTGCGTGGAGCCGAAAGCATCAAAAGTGCTTTAGTCAAATAATTTTTCACATACCAGCGTGGTTACAGTTTGACGTTGATTGAGCTCCGTGGACAGCTAGAATGCAGTTTTTATCGATTGCCAAGATCCAGTAATTTTGCAGAAGAGGATGACGGAACTGCCTTATATAGAAGTGTGCAAGCAAACAGTTATGACAGGATAATGTGCTAACATTTGACCAATCATTAATTAATAAGCCATTTTATATTGATTGATGTTTTATGACTGTTTGCCTCTAGGCTACTCCTGTGGTTTGGAATACCTGTAAGGATTGGTGAGATAAAATCGGTGGGGTTACATAATAATTGACACAGAGACACATGATAAAAAATTATATTTTTTTTGCTAAAAAATAATTGACTCTTACTTGTTAAGTCCAAAAAGACAAATCAAGCTCTGTCCAACTAAAGAAACTGGTGGCGTGTAGTGGCAGATTGGCTATCGGGAACACCAGTTCTGGTTGTCCAGTGGCTTGAAGGTTATTTTGGTCTGCAGTGAACAGTGATCTGAATCAACAATACTGTAACATAAATGACTGTATTTATGATTTTACTCATCAGGCATGATTTTCTCAGCCACAGACTGTGTGCTTTCTCTCTCTGTAGTACACAGGTGCACAAGCCAGAGACGCACATAAATGCACACATGCGGCCTCTCTTGCTCTTTCAGCAAGACAGACAATGTGAACCCTTTTATCTAAAATGTTAGACAAGTCATCCAATGTGTGAATGACACATAAATATATGACGAGATGCATCTAAATGCTGTAAAAGTGCTAGTGAGGAACCCCTGACAGTCTAAAATATGAGCTAACCCACTGATAACCTGTTTTACCCTGTTGTAGGTCATGACTGGGTTCAGTTAATGTATGAACGTGAAGTTTTTGCTTCTCTTTTGCTCTATCTGTATTTCACTCTATTTGAGAAGTACTGGCTGTTTTTATGTCTGGCCTTTTACACAGTGACTGGTGTATTCCTAGTGGATTATCAGTGATGCATCCAAGTTTTCAAGCTACCTAATGACTTGAAAACTCAGTTCATACGTGCATATCTGTTAGTCCCAGATTTTTGCATTTTACAATCTGGATTCCATACCTCTAAGGACAGATATAATGATATAAAACAAAATAACATCAGAGATGTACCAATATACCTGTACTGACATTAGCTGTAATGTTTAAAACCTAGAAACACAATATCCTAATGATAATTGTTCTTTTTGTATAGATTTTATACAGTTAGTTGTTTGCATAATAAGACGAGGAGACTTGGAGATGTCTTCCCTGTGGGGGTGACTTTGATGATGGTTCTGACCATTTCACCATGTTACCACCAGCCACCCTGGCACACCACAGGCTAGTCAGACCTGGGTTTGTTATATGATGTGGTAATCAGCAGCCTATAATATGTCCTTTCATTTCAGCTACAGCCAGTGACTTCTTCTTTTGGTGACAGTGGCAAGTTCCTTAACTCCTTTCCAATGGGCCTGTCCTCCGATGCCCTCTGATGCATTTGACCTACAGTTGTGGTCAGAAGTTTACTTGCATTCATCATGTGCATGAGTGTCATGGTAATTTGGTGTGTTTAATGATTTCTTTGAACTGTTCTTGTTCAAGGGAGGAATGATTGCACAGCATACATCTTTAATGAGTTTGAATTTATTTTAGATTTTCTTTAATCCACACAACGTTAAAAGTATACAGGCTCAAATATATCCACACACTCCCTTGAATCTTTGAATAAGTGGTGCTGAAGTGTCTTTTAACTTAATAAGGTCAAGGCTTATTAACTTCTAATTAATGATCATGATTGACTACAACTGTTTGTATTTGCCAGCAGAAAAAGGATTTGTTTGACAATACTCATTGGATTGACCAATACTCAGACAGGAAAGTCATTTCGATTAAGGCCATACATTTTGTCTCTATTGATCAGTTTTCCTTGTTTTTATTAAAATAATATATATTATGGCATCTACTCAAAGAGATCCAGCTGTAAGTAAGCAACCTCCATTTTGTTAAATAACAAGCTTTGGCTTCAGCAGGGAATAGCCTTAAAGATTAGAATTTCAACTCTTAAGTGTTTCACCACTGGGAGGTTGCAAAGGTCTAATTAGCCACTGTGTCTGCTCTGTCGATGATGGCAGACCTCTTCTTTCCATGCCAAGCGATCTCCAGTATACTGAATCTCTGTATCACATTGACAAGCACAACTGTGTTTGTTTCACATGTGCTTCTTGGTACTCCCCATGGGAATGCTTCTGAGGAGAAGTTACAGCAATTATCCATGGACTAGAAAGTGAAAGGTGGAAGGATTTGTATTTACCAGGCAGTGAGTGGTTAACAACAATACAATATGCCAGAATTATGAGGATTAGAGCCCTGGGATTTGTGTGGAGTCAATGAAATTTCAATCAACACCTTAGTGCTGCCTGAGTAAATTGAAAGACTTTGGGTGAAGAAGGGGAGTTGTATGCTGTGGGAAAGAACAAATGAGGAGACAATTAGTTTTTTATTTTACCCGTAAGGTGCATATAATATTCCAGATTTTTTCAGTTTACTACAAATATGTAAAAGAAATAGAACAGCAAGTGAGACATCACAGTATGATGAAAATTAAGGTTACCCAGGAGGCCTTTCTGGTGAACTGAGATGAATGGCTTAGCAAGCTGTGTGGAGGTTAAACTCGTAGTTTCCTTTTCACAGAAGTGTCTCCCTTTTAGTCTAGCTAAATCGCTATGGTAACTGATGCTGAACAGATAACGTGGTCAGGTTAAGTTCATAGTTTCAGTTTAAAAGCAGCTGGAAGCAACAGATTTTACCTGACGCTTCCATTTATGACATGTTTTAAGCGAAATATATTGTCTACCGGGGGAATCAATTTTATATGTGAAATTGCTAAGCCACCACTCTGTAAAGCACAAACTGTTAATTGCATTGTCAGAGGATTGTGTGTTTATTCTTTTGGTAATGCAGAAAATTCCTAAATGGTATACTCAATTGTAATCTGCTGCTTACTAGATTACTGCTCAAATTGTAGCAACTAGAGAGCAGGAACACACACCAACAATACCTGTTCATTCAATAAAATGAATTTCAGTTTGATCTGAAGAAGATTTCCATGTCCTCCTTTATTAGACTTTGGGTAGAAAATTGAATCTTTATGTGCACAAACATTAAAGTAAAACGCTTCAGAGCTCTAATCCTCAACCATCACCTTCAAAATAAACAGCAATCAGCAATCAGAGCACACTTAGCATAAAATAATTAACTTGCATAAAATAATTAACTTGAATTAAAATGTTTATTTTACTTCTCTTTGCACTAAATCCAAGAATAAAGATTTTCAGATGCATTAATCTCTTGTCTAGTGAGAGATTAATGCTGCACTTCAAAGGTTTTTTTTTAATGTACTTTATAGCTTTTCAATCACCATTCTAATATCATCATCAACTTATAACGCCTCTGATTGCAATAGGTGGCGCTCGTAGGGATCATTATGTATGGAAAAAACTTCTCTTTTTATGTGAGTGTGGACAGTCTGAAAGAGAAAGCCAGCTTAATAGAGAAACGCTGTCGTGATACTCGTTTCTGTAAGTGGGGTTTTAGGTTTTGTCCACCAAGCTAACACAAAGAAGGTCTGGCTAATGTTCATTTTGTTCAAACTGTAGTCTTCTGTTAGACCAAATGAATAAAACAAATTAATGAACAAACAAACACACAGATAACAAAAAGTATACAAACCAATGTTAGTTATAAATTTGTTACTTTTTTGTATCACTTAATAGACCTTCAGCAATTTTAGCATGGCCAGGTGCTGTTCTATTCAGGTTCAGAGCTTTGATTAGTGTGATTAGTAACACCATTGTTTACTTACTATTTCCTGTCAAAATGCTCCTGTGAAAGAGCTCTATTGTCCTACCACAACATTTTGGTGAGGTTACAGAGTTGGAGGTGGAGGGAGTTTATGGGCATTTTTTCCATATGGTAAAATGCCATACACAAAAACAAAAAAAGTAAATTCATTTTAAAACTGCCCATTATACTGTCAATCTGAAAATAAGGTGACCAGTACAGTGTATACACTACCTCTTATACTGTGCCAGCAGGGATAGGCTCTTTGTCCAATACATTCACTATTCCTACTCTGCACATGTCCAAACCACCTCAGCCTTGTTTCTCTAACTTTTGACTTGACTCCACTGAATGGCAATAAAATGAATGGTTGGATAGATGAACTGTTCTCCTTGCAAAGATTTCTTTGTTAAGCCTGATCTGTGAATTTAGAGATTATTTACAGTAGATAGTAATCAAACACAGGTGCAGTGGTAGTAATTAACAGCGGGTTACTTGACAGAGTTACAAAATACAGTCTATTGTTATTTTAAAATGTATTTCTTTTTGCCTTCCTATTGTTGGCTATGCATAATGTTGTGTGTGGTCTTTTTCAGGGTGCAGTGATTGCATTTAACAGTGCAATCACACAAAGCCCAGCAGCACCTATTTTAGCACAGTGGGGAGAGACAACACTAAACATTTGTCTTTTCAAGCTGTTATTCACCCTTAATTTCAGGAGGGATGGCACTGCTTTACCCAAACGGCATCATCCACTCTGCAGAGAGCAATAACATGACAACAGCAGCATTTGGAAAAGCACTTACCAAAAGGACTTTAAAGTTATTATGCATAGGACACTTGATCTAAATCACCCATCGACAAATAAAGCTATCCATCTATATTTTTGGTCCGCATCCCAGCCAGGCTTGTAATAATCTGTATAAACAGATATCCACATTTGAATATGAAGAATCTGTGGGAAGGGAAAATACTTGTTACTAGAACCTTTCTGTTTTTCCATTTGTAGTTGGAATTCTATTTACCAACTATGAGTGGGCTTTGTGTGTGGAGGTTAACAGTCTATATGAAGAGGAAATGTAATCTCGAAACCATCAACTATTGTCTGATGAGTGTTTTGCTTTTTACTAGATAATTTAAATACATTTGATTTTTTAGTCAGGCAAAAAAAATAAAAAAAATAAAAATGATGACGCTTGAAACAGGAAGTCTTGGCCCACATATATGTTTTTCTTGATATCTGCTGGCTGCACACCTGAAACAACTGCAGTTGTCTCTACAAACGGAAACTATGATATGAACAAGGAATAAACAGCACACTGACACTGAGAGTTGTTATTGTTATTTTTCATATCCCCCCAACATTAAAAATAACTTCTACAGGTAAGATAATGCAGATTCAGATCCTAAAGCAAGTGAGTTCACAGCATCATATTTGTTTGAGAGACTTTTCCATGAGCTTTTAGCAGATACTTCACTTGCTGTCTGAATTAGCCAACAGTGCTGCTCACTAGTAATCACCAGTGAGATTTGCTCAGACTTTAAAAGCTACTTAATCAGTCAATGACATTGATGATTCAGCTTGAGTATTCAGTGTTTATGTACTGCACTGAGCTTTCTATAAAAATGTAGTCTCTCCAGCGAGAGTCTAACTGCATTGCAGTATGCAGCTTTTACTTCAGTTTGGAGTCAGTTCACTATTTCTTCAAGGTCCCTTCAGATCACTGAGATTTTTACAGTGTTATGTGGAACAAGCCTCGCCAGCCTACCATGAGCCCTACTTTTAACCCATTTTTCTCATGATCTTTTCTGATGGCTACTACCTAAAGCTTATGCTCAGTGATTAGGGTCAGCAGGCTAACGCTTACTGTCTGAGACATCTTCACTATTTACCATTGTCTCATTCAGAGCCTGCATCACATCAACCTGCAGGGGGATATGATGAAAAATACTCTGAAAAAAACAATACTTTAAGAAAAACCACTCACAACTTGAGCGATTTTTATGAAGGTTGACTCCGAGTAGCACATCAATTGTGACAACGTTATGGTTCAGCCGTGCATGTAATTGAAACAATCAATTGCAATTTCATAAACACAAATGTGCATAAAGCACAGAACCAGTAAAGTGAGCTTCTGTTGGTTGAGTGATCAGAACTGCATGCCTATCAATCTCTCAATTCCTTCCCCCCTCCCCAGGCTTGTTTATTGTTTTTCCATTGAATGCTGGATAGGGAAGCATTGGGCGGGACTCTCAAGGAGAGGCAGCTTCTGTGTAAATATCAGTTTTCTTACTATAACAAAAGAAAAAGACTCGTACCAGGTTGTTTTAACTGACAGTTGTTAAACCCTCTCCAGAGCGGTGTTTGTCTATTCAACGCTTGTAAAGTATAATTAGTCATTTTAGGTTTGCCAAACTTTTGAAGTCCCAGCAATGAAATATTTAGCAGATATCTCCAGTGACCAATTTTTATTTCAAATTATTGCATTCCAAAACCAGAAATCTAATATCAAACTAAAAAAAATATATAAAGTATTAAGTGGTGTTTTTGTTTTCCATCAATTTTGTAATTTTAAAACATCACCAAGCCTGGCTGAATACCAACTACAGCAGTAATCTACTTACCTCCCAATCTACATCTACAGTCTTTAGTTTGCATGTTAAAACTGCATTAGCAAAAAGAATAAATAATGTCCATTTTCTTTTGGATCAGCCAATCATTAGATATCAGGCAGAAATGCATGTCTGTATCAGATCACTTTAATCAGTATTTTGGAACACTTGCTAATCATGCTAATGTGCACCCTGTCTTAAAAACCGGAGATTAGGTGGGACCATGAATGCATAAAAAAATCTCCTAAGCTTTAATGTTTTGGTGATTGTAAGCATTCAGTTTTCACATGAAGCTGATTTCTGTGAGGATTTTTTTTCTGTATTCGCTGGAAAAGTGTCAAGTAATGGGAATATCCTTTTCATATTTATCAAATCTTTGTTATGTTTGTCTGTAAAAGTATATTTGATGTTTTTTGGAAGGAAAACACATCTTTACTCTTTGGAAAACCTTTGTGAAAATGCATAACTCATCCAGTTGTGTTGTTTGATTGGGGAAAATTGGTCAACCTGTGATGGCACACCGATTTCCAGTACAGTTATGCCGAGTTTCACAATAACAAAGACAAATAAAAATGTTAGCTGTCTGAAACGAGACTGTAAACATCAGGTTTTGACGCTTCAAACAGTGTTTTGTAGATCAAGGGCTTCTTTCTGCAAGTATGTTACCTCTATGTTCAGAAATCAAATTGGATGAAATCCATTACAGATGAAGGGCAGGTTTTTGAGTAATGGGTGCAACTCACCTTTTTGTGACCTGAAAATTCTCACTTTATTACTTTTACGTTTTGCCATGGACCTTTCAACCACATGAACTGAAAAAGGTGTCTTCTCTTGATATGCTGAAAGTCATTCTGGGATGGATAAAATAAATGTTGCAAAGGGTAGGTTGAAAGAAAGCGGGCATGGGTATGAGGTAAAAATTTGCACCTGTCACAAAATGATGCCCTGAAAACCTCTAATCTACATTTAAGTTATATATTTCAGGTAGGAGATGGAGTTGTGTAACTTCTGTTGATCATTAAAGGTGCTGAGGTTTTTATTCTTCCACATTGTTTGAACAACCACCTCTCTCTGCCAGTGGTATTCCTCCCACAGAATTCTACTTTAGAGGTTTTGCCAGCTAACATATGCATGATAAAAACTACACCTGCCTCAGTTCTGCACAATGTGGTGTGACTACAACAGCTCAGCTCAAGACCAAGTCGTCCTACTGCCCCAAGACCCTACTAAAAAAAAGACACGTCACCTGTTAATGGCTGGATGTGTAATACTTATATTCTGCTTGCATTACAGCATATTTCAAGAAATTCCACAGGAAACTTGTTGATGATGAAAACAATGTTTTGAAGAGAGGACTTGTCTCTAAAAATACTGCATGTTCACTTGTGGCCCATTTTGGAATTTATATCATATTATCAAAGGCAGGGTGGCTAAGGACAGTGTTTGCAGAAGTTATTGGTGACGTGGGAGTAATCATGGAGGTTTTTGTGGAACAGCGGTCTTATTTTGGACTTATTGATTTTTTGACTGCCACTGGCAATGTTAGACAAGTGAGGCTGGAATTTCAACCCTCCCCAACATTTTTTGTGGAGATTAATAGAGCTCCTTGGGCAGCCACAGAGGCACTCTCATTCCAAATCTATTCTCTGTAATACTACTAGATATTTTAGGATAACTTCAGACCTCAGTTGCCTTCTTTGCCTACTGGCTGTGTTTTGTTGCCAGTTCAATTTACATGTCATGCATCTGGTACAAATTCTGACAAGTATAAAAATTGCGCAGCTCTGTCAAACCTCAGGCTTTCATTGTAAAGCTTTGCAAGGAGCACTTATACTTTCTCTTCCTGATCTAATCCCTTCCCTGTTTTGGATCACTGCACACATAGAGTGGTGCATTACCACCAATGCCGACTCACAAGCTCCTGTTGCCTTTCTCCTTTCCTGTTCTACATATGAAAATTCCAAGGAAAAGCCCTTCAAGTCTCTAAGATTGTATCCTTGCTTGCCTTCACATCAGTGGTGAATGCTAATTGAAGACTACGTGGCTGTCTTTAGAGTATAGTTCATCATTTCTATTTTGTCAAGGAAAATAGCAAGTGATGATGCTGTTATGTTTACTCTGTCATTTTGATAAAATATTTAGGCACACATGCATGTCCTTGTTTAGATGAATTTAACAAAAATCCTGTGAGGCAGGCAGGAGCCAGGAAAAATAAACAAAAGTAAGCCTTTGTTTCGGCTAGTAAACATCGACAATGTAAAGTTCACAAGGAAAGCAAATATCCCAAACTGTCTAAGAACACACTGGGGAGGTTAACAGAAGCTCAAACAATAGTGAGCATTGCAAACTTTTTACATGGGAAGTGACCCACGCTCTCCAACTACGATCCCTTACCACACCTTTCTTGTTAAAATAAACAGAACTGTCTTCAGTTGCTCGCTCAGTGTGTTACATGGTGATCTAACCACAAGAAGAGAAGAGTAACCAAACAAAAGCTGGATAAGATGAAGTCTCTTTACCACAGTAGTCTAAAACAAAGTTAATGTTTATTTAATCCAGGCACAATTTCATTTAATCCAGACTATTTTCCATTAGCAACATTCACTAACTTGTCAATTCACTTGCAAGCATTGCGTCACATCAGCATATAAGGTGAGTGATAAAGATTTAGTTTGCACTGATGCATCTGCAGTGATGTGGGCTGGGAAAAAAAAAATACATAAAACATGTCTTTTCGCTTGTGGAAGAGAGAGCAGCTAGCTGGCTCTTTGCCAGATACCATAGCCTCTGACTGGCCTTCAAACCTTCTGGTTTATGTCCTTGTAAATTTTAATATGTACAGTGAAGCTGTAGGTAGCCCAGGACTGCCAAAATAGATTATTTTAGATACATAAGGAAATTTCAATGATACTACCTCAAAGGTATATATTTATATATATACTTTAATATATATAGAATATATATATATATATATATATATATATATTGTGTGTGTGTGTGTGTGTGTGTGTGGTGTAATCCATTCATGCACACTAGGATATGGGTGCTTCACTGCAATTTAGCCTTCCTGTTTCTCACTGAAAATAAGTACTAGCAGATGTCACTTCATCAAGATTTTCGCTGTTGTTCTTAAGTAAAGCCTCCTAGTGTAACTAGCAGGGTTCACACTCTTTGTCTTTTTTATATGAAGTTTATGCATAAGTTCAGTATGAAAGATCTAAGTAAGTAATCAGTTAGCCTTCTTTCCTCAGTGTTCAGGCTGCTCTAAATCTCAGGATTTTTCTGCCATTCTGCCTTTGAGACTCGAATTTGCATCACAGAGAAATGTAAAATGTCTTAGGTGAAAAATCAGAAATTACTTTTAAAGATATGCACCCTGCTAATAAAGATTATAAGAGCAAATTAGCTAGGATCTGTAATTCACAAGCTTCTACACTAAGCGACAGGCTGCAAAATGCAATATGACAGTGCGTTGATGTATCTTGAATTTACCATGTTCCTTTGCACGCTGAACACAGTCAGAGGTTTTCTCATCTGCCCGGCCTCATCTCACTCAGTTGCCAGAAAGAATGCTTCTGCCGAGGTTGTGAACTGTGGAGAAACAATCACTTCCATGTCAGGAATCATCTTGTGATTACTGTAATGCTAATCTGCCAGTAATCACCTTAAGAGCCTGTCAAGCCATTGATGGAGAATTGTGGGAGCCACCATTCTCATCAATGTGACCACACAGCTGACAGCAGTCTCATCCTGTTACAGGACCACATTTGAGCTCCCTCCAGCAGGAATATGCTGACTGAGATATTCATCTACCAGCTATTTTTTCCTCTTATCATCTCTTCAAACAAAACATGCTCAATTTAATTCTTTTTTTTTTTTTTTTGAGAAGCTACTGTGAGAATAAGAGCTGCAGGTCAGATCATTTCCTCAAAGAAAGGAGCGTTTCACCGTTTTTGATGCGCATAGTTTAGGGCTGCGACTAATGATTATACGATGGATTATCATTTCAACTGTGACAGCTCCAGTCACAAAAACAAAAATGCATATTTTGTAATAGTATAAAACAGAAAGAGAAGTATGCAAACAACTGAGAAGCTGAAACAAGCAAATGTTGTTTGCCATTAAACACCAGCAATCCAAGCAGCTTCTGCTCACTCAGAACCTAGAGGTAAGTTTCCAAAGGCTTTCTGAGAGATTTCATGTCCAACAAGTGGAACTAGTCATTTCTAGTGTTGCAGTGCCAAATGCATGGGTAACATGAGGTAGTTTGATAAACAGACTAAGTGTGATTCATTTCTCCCAGGCGAAGATACAGCGTCATGGTTACTGTGCGTTTGGTAGTGTCAGCTCAATTGTACTGTTGGCAGTCTCTTGTTATTCATTGCAAATATGTTATCTCTTTATTCCAGAGCTGCTGCTATGCTGTGGAAGTAAACAGTTATCCTACAGCCTATTAGAAAAGTCAGGGGCAAAATACACTGTGAGTCATTGTCATAGTATATTTAGTTCTCATTTGTTGTGCTATATGAGGCAAAACTTTAATATCTAAAGTCTTAAATATGTCTTATTGTGTTGGTTCTCTAAATAGTAAGAAAAAGCATGACTGTTTTCTTTTCAGTAAGCGAGTACCTCAAGTTAGTGATTGCTGAGTGAGCATTAAGCTTGCATTGTGAAAATTGTGGAAAATACAGCAGGTGATGTAATGAATTTGGGTGTTCTTTCCAGTCGTACCAAGATATAGTTTGTGAATTTAAAGATCCATTCAGTGGGTCTTTGAGTCATACTTCATTTGGGCTTCATTTCATGGTTAAAAAAAGATAAGATAAACTGAAACATGGCAGATAGAAAACATTGCATCGGATGCTTTTGTGACTGTGCTCCTGCCAATACTTGATTTCTGTATAAAAGTACCCATTTTTTCCACTATTAAGCCGACACATTTACTCCTGTGAATTAATCCAATCAGCTGGAAAGGCCAACAAGATACATTCCAGCCATGGGACAAAGGTCTGGATCATTCTGCTGCAATATGTCCAACCAAAACAATTATACAAATGACCTTTGAACACTCTACCTTATTTACTTCATTAGGTTAAGTGGTTCCTTTGAGCTGCATGCCCAGATAATCTCTTCTTGCCTCTGACTTGGCTGCCTCTGATGTTTATTTAAAAGAAATGCAGAGAATGAAAAGGTCAAAAGTCATCTGACGGCATATATCAGTCAGCCCACATCCTCCACCAATTTCCTTACATTCATACCCTCTCGCTAAGATTGTACCTCGATGTCAGCAGAAGCTTTTAGTCACCTTTTCATTGTGAAGCTCTACAAATGGAAGAGGGAGTGCAGCATTTTGGGGAAAAGTGGTTAGCAGTGAATATAGACTGTCACTGCTGGGAGAGCAAGAGGGAACGAAATGAGAGAAAACAGGTACATCTCCCCCAGGTCTATAATCCTGAGATTACTGTTTGCTCTGGGGCCTGTCTGACTGCACTCCAGGCTGCCCGTGCTTCACTTCTAATCTCCTCGGCCCCAGCTGTCCAAGAATTGATTTGAAGATTCTCTGAATCAATTACTCTCCTGTCCAAGGTCTCATTGCCTGAAAGATATACTCACACATGCACACATGCACACATAAAAAAAAACAAATGCAGGAAAATGCACACACACACACGTACACATATATGGAACACATTCCTCCCTCTGCAGTACACGTTCATTCACAGAGGTAAATTGCACAACCTCTGACATACCAGTCATGAACTAGACCTTGTACCTTTTTGTGATACATTATACAGTTGGGGAGGTGTCTATTAACTGGTCTCAAATGAATTTTGATTTTTTAGTTAGTCCACCTTTCCCACTAACATGATTGCCTCTTTCCACCTTCATTTTTCATTGCATGGATTTTTAACAATTTTCTGGTTTTCTTGTGGAAAAGTACTGTGCAGTTATTTCTTTTTTTAAGTTACTGTAGGAATCAATTGCAAGTACAGCACCTCTGCTACGTTAAATGTTATCATGCATCATACTGCATTACATGTATTATCTAAAGCTTCCCCCTTTTGACTCTGAATTTTCAAGTGAATGTAGTGATAAGATATAGTGGACAAACACCACAATTCTAACAAAAAGGCCTGTTTTCAGTGTAACTACTGCAAGGCATTGGTGTGTAAAATCCCCTCACATTAGTAAAGTTTCCAAGCGTATACTTGCATTCCTAAATGTATTAATAATTAATGTGAGCAGGGAATAGTAAAGTTTTCATGTAAGGGAGGAAAACCCAGCGCACGAACGTCGACCAAGTGCCTTCAATTGAGCTTATTATTTATTCATCTATTTTTTTATTGAGCCACAGACAAGCCTGCAAATGTATTATTATTATTAAAACAGCAGAGAAGAAATCAGCTCATCTGGTGGAAGGGAAATTTCTAGATGAACTTACCTTCCCTCTGAGCAGTAATCATTACCACGCCACGCAGGACGTAGGGGGAGAAATCTGAGAAGCTGGAACTGGCATTCTTTTCATTTGCTAGTCCAGCAGTGTGTGTGGTAGCCTAGAAATACAGTTTGCAGCTGCAAAAATAATTGCAGTTTATTGCCAATTAAACTAATGAGTTCTAAAATAGCCTCAAGTGTGTTGTCAGACAAAGCAGCATAAAATTGCATAGTAAAAAAGGGAAAGCAATGTAAGAAATTAGTCGGAAAAGTGGGTGATGAATAAAGCTTGAGGAACGTGAAGGTCAACTCAGAAGATCCCTTAACACATACTCAAGCACACACAGTCAGACGGGCATGCACACACACACACACACACGTGCTCCTCCCTGCACGTCAGTCTGGACTGAAGTACCCCAACCTCGAAAGAGATGTGCTACTCTTTGACAGATGTCATCCCTAGGCTTAGCCTCCAAGCGGCACGTCATTAATAATGCAGCATACTTTTGCTGAAAACCTGCCTGACAGATGTGCATAGTTTGAGCCTGAGGTTCCCTGCTGCTCATCAACAGTCTGCTGTTATTTTGGGGGGTAGGTTGTACTACAGTTGTATGCTATGTTTTTAGGTAGAGGTGACTCAGTCAAAACAACAGATAAAACAAATTTGTCATTCCCCCCACTGCTGGATACTCAGACAGCAGTGGGAAAGCAGAACCTAGTACGAGAGAGAAATTAAGAAAATGCTACAGCTAATTTCTCAAATAAAATTTCACCTATATTTTAGTTATTTCATTCTGCACATCTGTCTGGCTTTTAAAACTGTAAGGACAGCTTAAGCTTTGGTGCCCACTTAGCTCCACCTAATCTAATAATTTATATATATTGTATATAACACATTTTAAATGAATGTGTCTTATAAAAAATAAATACATAAACAAACAATTACCAGTGTGTGAATGCTCCTGTATTTACTCATGAGTGAGAATAGGTCGGTCACCATTGTCAGTCAGTGCTCGAATAGCTTTTACCCCCCTTATAAATGCTTTGGTCAAAACAAACACTCTAAAATGTTTGCTTTTACCATCTTACGCTTTTAGTATATCTCTCAAATTATTGTGGAGGTCGTAGGCTGGAAATAACCAATAAACTCTTTCAGTAGCTGTGCTCTTTGGACACTTTTAAAATGCGCTCCTGTTAGACATTAAGAGACTTGTATCATTTACATCAAATTGCACTTTTGGATTATAGATTATTTATCAGCGGCTAGGCTAGTCAATAGACAACATTCTCTAGGGAGCTGTCCCTTTTACTCCATTCACTGCAATATGATGCTTAAAGGATCACAAGTGTCTCAGTATGTGAGGCTTTTTGCTTCAAACATTATCTCTGGCGATTCAAAACCCTTATGTCTTCTGGACTTGAGAGAGGTTTGAGGAGTTGTTGGGGGAATTATTGGTTATGTTACGGCAAACCTACACAGCAGTGAGTCATTACAGCAACAGAATGATGAGCTGAGGCAGTGATTCATAATGCTAATGAAAAACGAGCATGACTGTTGACATTAGAATTCAGTGCACTGTTCAAAGACAAGATCAGTTAACATTAACGCTCTGCTTTCAGTGGTGACTCTTAGCATAACTGTCACTGAGACAGTTAAAGCAGCTTTGCTGAAGCTTGCGAGATGTCAGTCCAGCTATGGAAGCGTCACATGAACTGAGCGTTTCTATTTAAATGCCTTTGACCTGATATGATCTGCAAGAACTTCAAGGCACCATCAGAGTTGCTGTTAAACAACTGAGCAAAAAATCCAAGCATATTAAATCAGCAGCATTGCATAGTCTTGAGGGACGCTGCATTAATTGTTTTCAAATTAAGAAACCTCAAAGGGACGCAAACTTGTGACCAGACATCTGGGCGCTACATTTAAAGGTGACCACATGTAAAGGAGACATTAACATTTCAAAGCAAACTGAAAGAGCAAATTTCAGTTTGACCACAAGTGGCCCATCTACTGTATTGCAATTTTTGTAATGCTAGGAAAGATCCTATCTTACAGATGTGACAGCGAGTAAGGTGCAACAGTATGGTGTCCCTCACTGGCACCCCTGCTTCTGGCATCGTTGCTGGGCCATGGTGGCACTGAGGTTATTAAAAACGGTCTCTCCATCTGTCAGAGCATGGTGTGTTTCTGGCCTTTTGTCGCTTTGAAGATGCAGCCTGTCAGGCTTTCCACCCTATGAAGCGATTGGAGATAAGACCAAAATCCGTTATCAGCATGTCTGTCAACTATCGACAATCCCATCTGTCTTCTCTGATAAGACTAGACTCGCATCATGGCTTCAGAATTTTCTCCAAGCGTGGACAATTCTGACTGATGCTTCGAAAAGGAGAATGTGATAAAATTAGAAGGAGTCTCATTAAAGATTAAATGTGGTAAATGTTGACTCCAATAGAATTTCTATTCACATAATATTGTGAGGGCAGAAAACACAAGCAGCTACAATTTGGAACTCTTAAGATTGGTTCAGAGTTTTGCTTTTGAGAAACTTTTTTTTTGGGGGGGGGGGGGGGGGTTGTAAAAAATTGCTGTTGCCATAGACTTTAAAAACTCAAGTTGGTGAAAATGCTAAAAGATGCAGAAAAACATATTTTACTGCAAAGCAAAATTCCCTTGACAGATGTCCTGCTGTTGGTATTTTCTACTTCAGAATATTCTACTCAGTATAAATTTACTGTTTATTACCAGAGAATTACAGTACTGTGCCTTAAAAATGCCTCAAGTCTCTCATTTCTTCAAATTTTGCTATGAAAATGTTAAATATGTGTAGGTGTTTTCTGAAACATTCATCAGCACGTAGCGCATACAGCATATAGCACAAAAACAGGGTTTCCTAATAAATCTTAAACACAGCTCGAACTCTCTTAGAAATGATTTCTTGTACTTTCATTAAGTAATCTTTAGGAATTGTTTTCTTCTGTGTTTTACACGTGACTGTAGGCACTCACTGTTGTACTTCTTCCCTGACCTCCTCAATGCCGGTTGATGACAATTTGATCCAAAGATTTAAAGTTTGCATTCATCACTCCATAAGACCTGTTGTCATAACTTTTTCTTGTGTAATTTGGCATACCGCAGCTACTTTTCCCAGTTTCCCTTCTTCATTGCCGTCCTTTCATTATGACCATTTCAGATGAGGCTTTGGAGAACGATGGATCAACTGAAGCACCAGGTGCATCTTTCAGATCCTGTTTCAGGTCTTTATTACATTTATTTCTATTTCTTAAGGACATGACTGTAGATAGCTTTTTAGTCCTGCCACTTTGTATTTTGTCCTTCACTTCTCCAGTTTCCTCAGTTTTTTTTAGAACATACAAAATGCCATACCAAGATATACCAGGTTTTCAGCTCATAGCTCTTCAGAAATGTGTCTGAAGAAATGCCAAACTGTCATGGTTTGCTTTTTTTTGTAGATTTAACTAATCAAAAACAACAAATTGTATGCTTTTGTGACAGACTGCTAGTTGCAAAGCGCCTAAAAATACAGTTTAGAAAGGCTTCTTTGCTTAGTTGTCTGTTATATGTGGACACAATCCTGGATCATCCCATGATTTAGGTGTCTTTTTTATGCTTTAGTGATTTTTAGGTTAATGTTAAGTTGCTTAACACACAAAGAAATAAAAAAAAATATCTGTAAATGGTTAAAGATATAAACAATATAAATATAAATATATAAAGAAATGAGTGGCAGTCCAAGGTGTTTGCACAGTACTGCACGTGTATAATGGGTATATTTAAATCAAGACTACAGCCTCACTTATAGTCAGCAAATACATCTGTGAACACTTGGAAAGAAAAATACATTGCTGTTTAACAAGACTGCAACTGTGAAACTATACATATCTGAATTCTGCAAATTCTGAAATATTAATATATGGAGGCAAATGTTTTCTGCCGTATCAAAAAAAAGATAATTAGATGAGAAAGTGTGGAAATAAAAGTTGTATTAATAATGAATGAATTTGTTCCACTTTCTCCAGCTTCAACAGGCAAACTAAAATGTATTCTGTCAGGAAGGGAAAGAAAAAAAGTTTAATTTCATCACCGTGTGTTACAAGTAATTTGTAATTCTTGCTCTGTTCATTCTGGTGTTGACATCAAAAATGAAAAAAGTTTAATTCCTTAGGTTTTATGAGCGTTTTAGAGTGCACTTTTAAAGTTCATGAATTGCATTTTTGCTACGTAAAATGTATTTATTTTCATATTTTAAATATTTTACTGAGTCTTTTGATGCTGGCAGTCAACAGCGGGGTATCTGCACACTAATATGCATATTATTATATACATATTATATTTGTATTTCACTAGAAATATATAAAATCATAAAACATAATGTTTTCTCCATCTTGAGCTGAGAGTACAGAGAGGGATTTGGAGATGAATGTCATGTTGCAACTCTTCAGGGAGTCCCTTGGGATAAATAGTCTGTAAATAAAGTATCATCTAGATTTCACTGTGTTGCAGCTTCTTTTCAGTGTCACCTTCAAGCAGCCACAGCTGAACTTTTTAGCTAAAAATAAATGTCAGGTTTGTCACTGCTTCTTCTATTCGCTGTACAGTTTTGGTTTATCATACTTTTCTTCAGGCAGAATATGAAGTACAGTACTGTGCAAAAGTGTTGTGCCGCCCCCCGTTATATTTTGTTTTAACGATGCTGGACTTTCGTGTAATTTTAACACTTGACAGTGAATATCTACAGTCATCCTTAAAAGGTGGTGGACGCTCTGTAATGATGGTCTTGCCTGGTGTGGTAGACCCCACCCTCTATTGATCTTGTGCTTAGAGCTTATTTCTTTGTTGTCATGCTTAGTGCCTCTGTGCTGTCTCTAAGCCACTGGTAGGATTTTCGATATTAATCACTTCTTTTATCTGCCGGTGCTACATGCCGTGAAGGGGCTTGTCCTTCCATGGTGGTTCCTCTTCTTGTTTCTCTTCTTTCTTGAGTTTCTGCTGTTTAGGGTATTCACTAACCACATGAGTTGAGGCCATCTTTCTGATGTACTCATGAATCTTTGTTGTTTCATCCTGGTTAGTGGTTCTGACACTCACTAGTCCTCGGCCACCTTCCAACCGCTTAGCGTACAGTCAGGGTGCTGTATTTGGGGTTAAAACCTCCATGTATGTTAAGGAGCTTTCTTGTCTTGATGTCAGGGGCTTCTATCTCCTCCTTTGGCTAGCTTATTATCTCAGCAGGATGTTCGATGACCAAGTAATTACTGATTGTCCAGATTGTGTTCTTCCCATTCAGATGACTCCTCAGGACTTGCCTTACCTCTCTGCAGGTATTTGGCAGTTGCACCTCTCCTAGTTGCCCCTTTAAGGTTCCCATTTGTCTGTGTGATCCCAATGTAATTAGTGTATAGCTATCCTTAAGTTGCCTTCTGGTACTGCAAACCACTCAGTTCTGACTTCCTTGTCTCTTCTTGAGAAAAAAGTTTGAAAGATCTTTAAAATCTTTTATTTTTCCTTAAACTTGCTGTAGGTATTAAAACTTATGATTTTGTGTTTAAGATGTTGAAACAATTAATTTTAATCTGACAATATTTTTCCAGTCCGAATGACATTCCAGCTTCATTGCTGTATATCCTAGTGTGGACTAGTTAATCAGTGTTTCATTCACTTCTGCATACTGCTTGATGTCATCCATGTAGAGAAAGTGGGTAATGTCGACAGACTGGACATATATATGGCCAGGCTGTTTAATGAACGGAGGGGGTTCAGTCAGTGGTACATTAGTGTGGGCAGAGCGTGTCCTTGGTAAATTCAACACTTGAAGTTGGGTGTCATATGTCCTACATCCTCGTCATGTAATCCCTTTCACTGGGATCACATCCTAGCAGTTACCTTTTCTTATCTCTTGTCCATTTATGCTAGATAGACATACAGACAGACAGACAATTGAGTTTTGCGTGGCCACAAAAGTTACATTTTTAAAACAGATTTTAAAAAAAGACCTACAGCTGCCAAATCCAAAGCTCTGCATCACTTTGGATTTCAGATCAAAAGGATCGCTTGACAAAAATGGTAATGATTCATTATATTTACCAAAATTTACATATGTGTATTAGGATCTACAGATTGTCTACAAAATCTGTTTTACTGTGGGAGATCCAGAGTTGCCTACTGTAGGATAATTGGTGTTTGACTTTAACATAATCTTTCCCACCCCCACATCCCATGAGGTAGGGCACGATTTCAAAATCATAGCCTCCCACTTGTCTAACATTACGGACCTCCAGTCTCTCGCTGAAAGAGAAGCAGTAATGACCCGCTATTTTGATACACCAACTATAGCATTTTCCACAGGCTGCTAAGGCTAAAGAGCAGAGGTGGAAATAATGGTAAAGAGGGTGGCCCTGGCCTTTCACAAGGGATGCACAATAGAGTGGCTCAGCTGAACAGACATATTGTTGGCTTCAGTGAGAATCCACTTTAAATGTTTCATTTTTTCTTTCTTTGATTGCTAGTTGTAAACCTCAGGGGCCCTCAAATAAATGCACTTAATTGTCAGAATAATGAATAACAACTGGACAAATTAGCCGTTTAATATGAGCTTCAGTTATTATGCAGAAGCAACTTCACATTAATAAGAGGGAGAATAACCATTCAGTCAAAGGAAAGTCACAATAAACTCGAAATGAGAAGAAGGCTGGGTAGAGGGTTGAGAGAGTGAGGATGCTCTGTATGTAAAATGGGAGGGGGAATAGTCACCAACTGACTAAAAAGTGGGCTTTTATCATTTATTCATTTGAAATGCAAAAGTTGGGAGGCAGATACTGAACATACCCAGCTAAGCTCTCCTCTCTTTTTCCTTTCTCATTTGCATTGAAAGGACTGCAGGGTTCATGTGAATGCTGAGGCTCATGAGCTTCATGGAACTGAGCGATCCCCCTTGAGCCAGTTCATACTCCCACATGTTGATGAACATGGAAGAACTCTGAGCAAAAGCATAGGAAACAGCACTCAGTACCCCAGCTATGCATAA
This sequence comes from Neolamprologus brichardi, assembly GCF_056152115.1. NCBI lineage: Eukaryota > Metazoa > Chordata > Actinopteri > Cichliformes > Cichlidae > Neolamprologus > Neolamprologus brichardi. Next base: position 20,711,113 of record NC_142114.1, on the reverse strand, counting down.
TATAGGCATGAAAACTCAAGTACAGATTATGTTAACATGTCTGTGTGGGTTCTCAGTCATCTAGGTCATCGTCATCCAATGAGCTTAGAAAGAAAGCCACTGGACTTCTTCAAGTTTCTTGAAAACATTTCCTCTCTCATCTGAGAAGTCTAATTTTAGGGTAAACTCCATAATATTAAAGTTAAACTAAAATTAAAGTTCATATTTGACATTAAAAAAATCTATATCTGTACTAAACACACCACATTTTGAGTAACAGCAAAGGCTATTTAATCCCAGTATTTTGGGGCTCAAATAACATTTTTACTACTAGCAATGTAAGAAGTGTAATATGTGTGAGCTGGCATTAGTTTAAGTGGTCAACAGTTGGAGCACAGACATTGTTGGCATTTTATTTTGCACCTACAATAATTTGGTGTCAACGCTTATATTACTCTGTGAATCCTAATAGCTCACATAACAAACTTGGAAAAAAAACTGTGGTGGAAGAGACAGTCATTCAAAATTGATTTCAGTACATAACCAATAAACTTTATATACAGTACATAACACAAATGTACACAATATCTATACTTTTATTTATATTTACTAGTACATGCTACATGCTACAGTGCTGTGTGGTCTGTGCCTTTATTTTGCTGATAGCCAACATGATGATGCCATAATACTGTATATAATGCAGTATTATGCAAAGCTTGTGCATATAAATAGACATTATTGTCATGAAAAGAAAATGATACAGTGCTATCATAATGTGTTATAGTTGCATAAACGCTATAAATGTATAACTGTAGCATGTTGGTAGATGGTTGTGAGGACATATGATGACCTTAAAACAACCTTCAGGAAACTAAGATGCACCTGTGTGCCAATTTTGATTAATCGGGAGGAATTTGTGGGCAAAGAAACAGATATTTTATATATATTTTAAGAGACATATTGTAAGGTTTACCCAAGACGTGATGAGACTTTTTAGCACTAAGCCATAAACATATAAAAGTTTATCCTATAAAAATAATTTGCCAGTCCTAAGATACTCTTTTATATGTTCTTCTGTTTATTTACCCATTATTATTATCAGAAAGCCACTGAAATAATTATAGTTGCAATTGTAACCCTTGCAAAACGTCATGCTAGAATGTTCGTCATATGATTCCTTCATGTTCTTACTCTGAAATATGATCAAGCTTATAGCTTCACTAATATAATAAAACTCCACTCTCAGCAGGAGATTAAATAAAAAAAACCTCTAGGAAATTAGAGTTGAGCGATACCGATAAATAAGTGGTCTCATAAGAGCACAACTCCTTTGCCTCAGGAAAGAAATATGTAAACACTTTGGTTACAAAATAGATAAACACACCAACAAACACGAAAGAATTAGTTTAGAGCAGATTCATTTTATTATATATTCACATACAGTTTGTAACTTTAGCTACAGTTATCCTAATTAAATGCAACGGACTCTGTTCTAACCCTGCATGCACATCTCCAAGTAAGTAACTACAAAAGTGCACATTTAAGTATAACTACAACCACTGCACTAATCACCTGTACTGAACTCCAGCTAGACTTTTATTTGGCTTCAGACACCCAACTAACTACAAAGAACTTTGTGTCCCACAGTGACTGTGTGTGTGTCTGTGCACATGCACACATGCAGTTCAGGCTGTACTGGAGGGAGGGGGCAACATGCTGACCGTCACTTTCCCTTGCTGTCAGGACCAATCAGTGTCTGGCAGGTTAATGGAGAACACAAAACCTATTTAAAAGCTACATTTACCACTTGGCTGATTCCATTACATTGTGTAATTTCCAGGTGTCACATTTCCCCTCCACACGTCTGTCTTAATGCTCTCCCAAGCACCCTCTGATTAGTCAGCCTCGGCTGGCTCCCCCAAATCCACTCTAGCAGAGCACCCCATCCGTTTACATCCTCCTTGAAGGGAAAAACTCCTTACTGCACATTTTATTTGGGTGTTCAGCAAGTTACCAGATAATACTGCACACTTGCCTTGCTGTAAAATTCTAAATGTGCAATCTCGTCTGTTCTTAGGATGGTCAACCCATGTGTTGTGTTCTAAGTCGCAAAAGACAATAGTTTCAAATAGCAACTTATTAATTAACACAAGTTAGGTCTAGGTGTGTTAAACTTTGCCGACACGCAGACTGGGATTCTGGGATCAGAAGCACTTGTCATGGGAGGTTGATGCTAATAGGTACAAATAATGTTATCTGCTGCAGCCAAGCTCAAATATTTCATAATATTTTCAATGGGTGTTTAATTTGGCTTCAAAGGACAGATAGGCCTGTGAAAGGACCAAAAGCACAGGTAAGGTATCGTTTGGCTTCATCTTTGAAAATTTGAAAGCTATGGACAAGAACCAGAAATCATTTGAGCTAGAAAAGTCACTGAGGGCATATCACAGCATTCATGAAGTTAGTCCTGCCCCGAGGTATTTTCATAAATTGCTTTTATGTGGTTATGCTCAGAATTGGTCCCTCTGTCCCTTTGTACAGAGTATTTGTTCATAAAAGCTTTGTCTTGATTCCTGACTGATGGATCCCCACTTCTTTTCTATATCAGGAGGATGAGAAACTTTAGTTTCAACCTTATATTTGTTGATAAATAAATAAGCCTGTAGGTGCTAAATCCAATTTTTCCCTCTGATTGTAATTGTATTAAAACCAGTGGAAGCACCTCATGTCTCACAGGCTGCTTGGTTAATAAGAAGCCTCTCAGTGAGCTAACCACTTAGACATCAGCACTGGATTCCCAGTGGTACTGATGGCGGTCAGGCGATAACCTCCAGCACTTTGTCAAACATGCCGTTGGCATTTAATCAGTGGCAAGACATTGAATTGTGGTCATCCACAAACCTAGGAAATCAATGTTGGTTGAAGATGCAATCAAGAGTGTCATTTGATTTGTGACCTTAGGTCTTTCTGTTCTTCAGGTTTGGGGCCACAAGGGAGCTGCCACCACCAAATGTTTGATAATGGTCCAAGAATTGGCAACCTATTGATTCATTGCCACTTTTTTTTTCTAAAAATAGCGCTCTTAGAACATGTTATTTTCTCCATCATTCACAGTTTATAGTGAAAAGGTCACTAGCCTTTTATGGCATGGTTTGTACATTCAGGTTCATGTGATATCTTACTAAGCTTTTGTTTCCTGTGCTAAAGTTGATCAGTTAAGATCAGTTCTGCTGCTTTTATTGCACAGGAATCAAGGTTATTTAAAATGCAAAGCCGCTATACGAGTGTTTCACTCCTTTTAATTACACACAATACCCTGAAGTTAGGAGATCTATCAAACTGTCTATAGTAACAAGTGGGAAATAAGTACATTATTGATTTTTGGATTGCTGATCATTGTTATTGAACTGTGGCCCTTAGTGCTACTTGCCGGCCTTAACGGTTCAGCACAATAAAATAAAAATGCGCCGTCTGCTTAGTATAGTTCCTACTGTAATTTTAAATTGTAAGACTGTTAAAAAATATATAATTCTACTAAACATATAAGCCCTAATACTCCTCTTCCTGTAAGTCCAGCGCTAATGTAAAAGCAATAGTTGGTAAACACCAGTGAATATTGTCTTATTTTTAGTGCCGCTGCTATCCAGCCGCCAACAAATTACAGGTCAACCAGGTTGATTTGCGAGTTCAGTCCTCCTACTCAAGTCACTACTGAATTGCCCACTGTCGGAAGAGTATATTAAAAGTACCCAAAGGGCCACTAATGATCTGCTCTCCATCAATGTGCAGCTTGCCAGGAAATGTCCCGTGCCTTAATTAATGATTCTGAAGCTAACAATCAATTCGCGCATATGTTAAAGGAATTAAATCTGTCCCCTGAAAATGTACCCAATTGGTGGGTAGATGTGGTAAGTGTTAGAACTGACAGTAAACCCTGTTGTTAAAAAAAGATAGAGAAAAAATAACAACAAGGCAGGCTGTCCATCTTTCCTAGGGTCAAATAGAGTGTGTGGGTAACATCCGTCATGTGAGCTGTGAGCTATTTTCCGTCTACTGACTGACTGGAGGCGATCCTTCAGGAATTCATCATTTATCAAACTCGGTGATATCCCCTCCGGCAGGACGGCAGCGGATGAAGTCTGACACCTCCGGGTCTGCCTGGAGAGAAGAAGGTCAATCGGAAAAGCATTAGCTTCTGGCATAGCTACATGATTACTACCACTTTCATTAAACTGGACCTACAGATAATAACAAATACTCTGACATGTAATAGCATCTTACAACGTGGACCGGCAGCATAAAATAACTGGTCAGAGTGAACTGTATGTGATTATAATATAATGATTACAATGTTGAATCTTTATTTTGTCTCAAGTGGATTAGGACCATCACTGCTGATGCTTTGGCTTACAAAGAGGTAAGAAGCAACTCACAGTTTGACAGTATGAATAGGTTATAGTGTAAATCCATAACCCAGGACCAAGAGATGCTTGTATATGGTAGCGTATAAGACAGCTGTTACGCCTCTAGTCTAGGCGTGTAGAGACGCACACAAGTTTGGAGGAGAGAGAAACGAGTACCCGCCCTGGTTCCCAAACCAAACAGCCGAAACCAGTTATGAGTAAAAAAAAGGGATTTTATTTAATGTCAGGAAGCATAGCTCCAGGGTGAACCTAGGCCAAAATAATAAACAAAACCAACTAAGTCCCGCCAGAGAAAACTAACTAAAACCTAAGAAAGAAACAAAAAAAAAAAACAAATGACAATAACTATCCCTCGCTTCCTAGCCCAGAAACAGGAGAAAACAATTCCAAAGAAAAGGCAGCTCATCCCTTCAGCTTCAGCCTGTGCACGCATGAGCACTGAGTTTATACACACCAGTGGCAGCTCTCACAGAGCACGCTTACACAGATACAAAGTAACGCAAAAAGTTGGAAACCAGGGCCAGGTCCGTGTCTGCTGTCAAAAACTGCTTGCTCGCTTCTCTCTCTCTCCCGGCAGCAGTCAGAGCGGCTTTTTGAACGCAGTCACGTAAATGTGAGTGAAGTTGCCCCCCCACCTTCTTCAAATCCAACAAAAGTGGTATCAAACGTTTGTGCTACGTTTGTGCTGGTTTGTGCTGCAAAAATTTTCGTTTGTGCCGCTATCATTTTAAAGATATTAATAAAAATTTCTAGAGGTCATCAGAGGTCAACCAGCCCCCCCACATCAATTAAATCAAACAAAATGGGTGTCAATCAACTGTGCTACGTTTGTGCTGGTTTGTGCTGCTAAAATTGTTGTTTGTGCTGCTTCTGTTTTAAAGATATAATGAAAATGTAAAGGTCAAAAGGTCAAACCCCCCCCCCCCCACACACACACACACACATTATCCAAATCAAACAAAATTGATGTCAAACGTTTGTGCTACGTTTGTGGTGGTTTGTGCTGCAAAAATCTTCGTGTGTGCTGCTATCATTCATCATCAAAAAATATTAATAAAATAATGTCTTGATGCGTGCTCAATCATCCAGGTAAGTAAATCCCAAAAGGTTGATTCTGTTCATCTGGACATTTTCAGTGGGAGAAATGTTTCGTCACTCATCCCAGTGACATCTTCAGTCTCAGCTGACTGCAGGTTTCCCCTGCAGTACATTTGCATAGTGAAGGAAACTAGCACCACTGAATGAACAATGTGCTGGGGGGTTAGTTCCACGATTGTTAGTATGCAAATTCTTATGACCATTGATCAATGACAACTAATCAAAGCCTACTGATCAATGGCCATGAGTACCATTCACAGAGAGTTGGGGAATGGCTACAATCACAGCATTGTAAGATGGCGAAAGATGTACCCTTGGGCCCCCCTTCTCGATTCAGAGATGGTCAGCATCCTGACAGCCGATGGACGGAGCTGTCTCTCAGTCTGCGTGTTCTGGCCCGGAGGCTCTTCAGTATCCTTCCTGATGGCAGAGAACTGAAGAAGCTGTTGAAGTGATAAGTGGAGTCACCTGTAATGGAGAGGACCTTCCGGATGAGGCAGGTGCAGTAGATCTCCTGGGGAGGGAGGCAAGAGAGGTCCCCACAATGCTCTCGACTGCTCTCACTACCTGTTGTCATTTTTCCTGCAGAACCCAGTGCAGGAGTCATACCACACAGTGATGCAGCTGGTGAGGATACTCTCAACTGTGCCTCTGTAGAAGGTGCTCATAATGGGGGTTTGATCTCTTGTGCTTCTCAGTTTGCAGAGGAAGTAGAGTCGCTGTTGGTCTTCTACACATTCACGTCACGTGACAGGTTTGCCCTTGCTGTTCTTAGGCTCACCTAATTCCTGGCTCTGAAGGCTTGCATTTCTCAACCTTAGGACCATTTAAACCTCACCTGTGAGCCATGGTTTCTGATTGGCCTGGACAGTGATAGTCCTGGTCTCTGTGACATCATCGATGCATTTTGGGATGTAGGCAATGGCAGTTTCAGTATATTCCTGAAAGTCTGTGGTTTTGTCGTGTGTGGTAGCCTGTGGTGGAAAAGCAGTCTTGCAGTGCCTCTGAGGACCCTTGTGGCCACACATGTACCTGCTTACGACCAGGGGCCTGGGGGAACCCATGGCACACCTACGTTTCTGCCTGTAGTACTGACCCTTATGCAAAATAGGTGGAATTAAGACACAATTCCAAAAGCAAACACAACTGATCAGTGCTTAAAGTGGTCCTGTTGCTGAGGTTGGGGTGATCCTGTAATCTCTCATGAACTACCTCCAATGCTTCCTGACTGGGATGCAAGTGACGACAGATGTAACATCTCTCTCTTACTGTACACGTACTGTTTATAAGATTGGGGAAACCTACACAAACAAAATATTTTGCAGCACAAACCAGCACAAATGTTTGACATCAATTTTGTTTGATTTGAAGAAGGTAGGGGGGCCAACTTCACTCACATGTGTTTATAAGGTTGGGAAAACCTGCATTCAGCTGAGACTGAAGAAGTCACTTGGATCAGTGACGAAACGTTTCTCCCACTGAAAATGTCCAGATAAACAGAATCAAACTTTTGGGATTTACTTACCTGGATGATTGAGCAGAAAATGATAGCGGCCATTCGATCCCTATACAACCGTTGCAAGAGCTTGGTTCGCATTGCCGGCAATAAGTCGGACTCGTTTCCCAGTGGGTGATGGGCTCCGCCAGGGCTGCCCTTTGTCACCAATTCTGTTCATAATTTTTATGGACAGGATTTCTAGGCGCAGCCAAGTGGCGGAGGGCTTTCGCTTCGGTGGCCTCAGAATCTCATCTCTGCTTTTCGCGGATGGTGTGGTTCTGTTGGCTTCATCGGGTGATGGCCTTCAGCTCGCACTGGAACAGTTCGCAGCCAAGTGTGGAGCAGTGGGAATGAGGATCAGCACCTCCAAATCTGAGGCCATGGTTCTCAGCCGGAAAAGGGTGGAGTGCCCACTCTGGGTCGGGGATGAGTTCCTGCCCCAAGTGGAGGAGTTCAAGTACCTCGGAGTCTTGTTCCCGAGTGATGGGAGAAGGGAGCTGGAGATTGACAGACGGATTGGTGTGGCGGCTGCAGTGATGCGAACGCTGCACCGGTCCGTCGTGGTGAAGAGTGAGCTGTGTGTAAAAGCAAAGCTCTCAATTTACTGGTCGATCTACGTCCCTACCCTCACCTATGGCCACGAGCTGTGGGTAGTGACCGAAAGAACGAGATTACAGATACAAGCGGTGGAAATGAGCTTCCTCCGAAGGGTAGCTGGCCTCTCCCTTAGAGATAGGGTGAGTAGTTCGGCCATCCGGGAGGGCTCAGAGTAGCCTCCTGGGGTTGGGCATTTCCCACCAGGAGGAGGCCCCAGGGCAGACCCAGGACATGAGGACTGTTCTCAGACATGTGAAGCTAGAGACACTGGCAACCATAGTCAATTGTCTTCCAGGGGCCAGAGCAGGCGACATTAAAGGAAATTTAAAACTGCTGGCTAAGGGTAAACGTAAATTCAATAAAATCATAATTCACGTCGGCAGTAATGACACCCGGTTACGCCAATCGGAGGTCACTAAAATCAATATTGAATCGGTGTGCAACTTTGCCAAAACAATGTCGGACTCTGTAGTTTTCTCTGGTCCCCTCCCCAATCAGACCAGGAGTGACATGTTTAGCCGCACGTTCTCCTTAAATTGCTGGCTGTCTGAGTGGTGTCCCAGAAACGATGTGGGCTTCATAGATAATTGGCAAACCTTCTGGAGGAAACCTGGTCTTGTTAGGAGAGATGGCATCCATCCCACTTTGGATGGAGCAGCTCTCATTTCTAGAAATATCGACAAATTTATTAAACCCCTCAAAACATGACTATCCAGAGTTGGGACCAGGAAGCAGAGTTGCAGTCTTACACGCCTCTCTGCAGCTTCTCTCCTCCTGCTACCCCCCCAAAAACCCATCTCCATAGAGACTGTGTCTGCTTCCAAAAAGACAAAAAACAAACTAAAAACAAGCAACAAACAACTTAAACATTTACAAAGAAAGAACAATACAGTATCCACATCTGAACCAAAGAGTAAAACAGTGAAATGTGGATTATTAAATATTAGGTCTCTCTCTTCCAAGTCTCTGTTAGTACATGACTTAATAATTGATCAACAAATTGATTTACTCTGCCTTACAGAAACCTGGTTGCAGCAGGATGATTATGTTAGTTTAAATGAATCAACACCCCCGAGTCATTCTAACTACCAGAAATCTCGAAGCACAGGTCGAGGGGGCGGTGTGGCAGCAATTTTTCACACCAGTCTATTAATTAATGAAAGACCAAGACAGACTGTTAATTCATTTGAAAGCCTGATGCTTAGCATTGTCCACCCCAGCTGTGAAACTCAGAAACCAGTCTTACTTGTTATCATCTATCGTCCACCTGGGCCTTACACAGAGTTTCTGTCTGATTTCTCAGACTTTATATCTAATTTAGTTCTGAGCTCAGATAAAATAATTATTGTGGGTGATTTTAACATCCATGTTGATGCTAAAAATGACAGCCTCAACATGGCATTTAATCTGTTGTTAGACTCAATTGGTTTCTCTCAAAATGTAAATGAACCCACCCACCACTTTAATCACACTCTAGATCTTGTTTTAACATATGGCATAGAAACTGAACATTTAACAGTGTTTCCTGAAAACCCTCTCCTGTCTGATCATTTCTTGATAACATTTACATTTACAATAATTGATTACGCAGCAGTGGAGAGTGGACTTTATCAAAGTAGATGTCTTTCTGAAAGCGCTGTAACTAAGTTTAAGAATATAATCCAGCCACTGTTATCATCGTCAATGCCCTGTACCAACACAGAGCAGAGCAGCTATCTGAACGCTACCCCAACAGAGGTCGATTATCTTGTTAATAATTTCACCTCCTCACTACGTACGACTCTGGATACTGTAGCTCCAGTGAAAACTAAGGTCTCTAATCAGAAGTACCTGACCCCGTGGTATAATTCTCAAACACGTACCCTAAAGCAGATGACTCGTAATCTGGAGAGGAAATGGCGTGTCACAAATTTAGAGGATCATCATTTAGCCTGGAGAAATAGTTTGTTGCTTTATAAGAAAGCCCTCCGCAAAGCCAGAACAGCTTACTACTCATCACTGATTGAAGAAAATAAGAACAACCCCAGGTTTCTCTTCAGCACTGTAGCCAGGCTGACAAAAAGTCAGAGCTCTTTTGAGCCAACCATCCCTTTAACGTTAACTAGTGATGACTTCATGAACTTCTTCACAAATAAAACTTTTATCATTAGAGAAAAAATTACCAATAATCATCCCACAGATGTAATATTATCTACAGCTACTCTTAGTTCCATTGATGTTAAGTTAGACTCTTTCTTTCCAATCGATCTTTTTGAGTTAACTTCAATAATTACTTCCTCCAAACCATCAACGTGTCTTTTAGACCCCATTCCTACAAAACTGCTCAAAGAAGTCCTGCCATTGATTAATTCTTCGATCTTATATATGATCAACCTATCTCTAATAATCGGCTATGTACCACAGGCCTTCAAGGTGGCTGCAGTTAAACCTTTACTCGAAAAGCCATCTCTAGACCCAGCAGTCTTAGCTAATTATAGGCCAATCTCCAACCTTCCTTTCATATCAAAAATCCTTGAAAGAGTAGTTGTCAAACAGCTAACAGATCATCTGCAGAGGAATGGTTTATTTGAAGAGTTTCAGTCAGGTTTCAGAGTTCATCACAGCACAGAAACAGCTTTAGTGAAGGTTACAAATGATCTTCTTATGGCCTCTGACAGTGGACTCATCTCTGTGCTTGTCCTTCTTGACCTTAGTGCAGCATTCGATACTGTTGACCATAATATCCTATTAGAGCGATTAGAACATGCTGTAGGTATTACAGGTATTGCACTGCAGTGGTTTGTATCATATCTATCTAATAGACTCCAATTTGTGCATGTAAATGAAGAGTCCTCTTCACACACTGAGGTTAATTATGGAGTTCCACAGGGTTCAGTGCTAGCACCAATTCTGTTTACATTATACATGCTTCCCCTAGGCAGCATCATTAGAAGACATAGCATACATTTTCACTGCTATGCAGATGACACCCAGCTCTATCTGTCCATGAAGCCAGATAACACACACCAATTAGTTAAACTGCAGGAATGTCTTAAAGACATAAAGACTTGGATGGCCACTAACTTTCTGCTTCTTAACTCAGATAAAACTGAGGTCATTGTACTCGGCGCTGAAAAGCTTAGAAATATGGTATCTAACCAGATTCTTACTCTGGATGGCATTACCTTGGCCTCCAGTAACACTGTGAGGAACCTTGGAGTCATTTTTGACCAGGATATGTCCTTCAACGCACATATTAAACAAATATGTAAGACTGCGTTCTTCCATTTGCGCAACATCTCTAAAATTAGAAATATCCTGTCTCAGAGTGACGCTGAAAAACTAGTTCATGCATTTATTACTTCCAGGCTGGACGACTGTAATTCATTATTATCAGGATGTCCAAAAAACTCACTGAAAAGCCTTCAGTTAATCCAAAATGCTGCAGCAAGAGTCCTGACAGGGACTAGAAAGAGAGAGCATATTTCTCCTGTTTTGGCTTCCCTTCATTGGCTTCCTGTTAAATCCAGAATTGAATTCAAAATCCTTCTCCTCACATACAAGGTCTTAAATAATCAGGCCCCATCTTATCTTAATGACCTTGTAGTACCATATCACCCTATTAGAGCACTTCGCTCTCGCTCTGCAGGCCTACTTGTTGTTCCTAGAGTATTTAAAAGTAGAATGGGAGGGAGAGCCTTCAGTTTTCAGGCCCCTCTTCTGTGGAACCAGCTTCCAGTTTGGATTCGGGAGACAGACACTATCTCTACTTTTAAGATTAGGCTTAAAACTTTCCTTTTTGCTAAAGCATATAGTTAGGGCTGGACCAGGTGACCCTGAATCCTCCCTTAGTTATGCTGCAATAGATGTAGGCTGCCGGGGGATTCCCATGATGCATTGAGTTTTTCCTTTCCAGTCACCTTTCTCACTCACTATGTGTTAACAGACCTCTCTGTATTGAATCGTATCTGTTATTAATCTCTGTCTCTCTTCCACAGCATGTCTTTTATCCTGTCTTCCTTCTCTCACCCCAACCGGTCGCAGCAGATGGCCGCCCCTCCCTGAGCCTGGTTCTGCCGGAGGTTTCTTCCTGTTAAAAGGGAGTTTTTCCTTCCCACTGTCGCCAAAGTGCTTGCTCATAGGGGGTCATATGATTGTTGGGCTTTTCTCTGTATCTATGAAGCGCCTTGAGGCGACATTTGTTGTGATTTGGCGCTATATAAATAAAATTGAATTGAATTGAATTGAATTGAATTGAATGCTGGAGAGATTATATCTCTCGGCTGGCCTGGGAACGCCTTGGTGTTCCCCCGGATAAGCTGGAGGAGGTGGCTGGGGAGAGGGAGGTCTGGGCTTCTCTGCTTAGGCTGCTGCCCCCGCGACCCGGGCCCCGGGTAAAGCGGATGAAGATGGATGGATGATAGCGGCACAAAAGAACATTTTTGCAGCACAAATAAGCACAAACGTAGCACAAATATTTGACATCAATTTTGTTTGATTCCATTAATGTATGGGGGCTGGTTGACCTCTGATGACCTCTAGAAATTTTTATTAATATCTTTAAAATGATAGCGGCACAAAAGAACATTTTTGCAGCACAAACCAGCACAAACGTATCACAAACCTTTGACATCAATTTTGTTTGATTCCATTAATGTGGGGGACCTGGTTGACCTCTGATGACCTCCAGAAATTTTTATTAATATCTTTAAAATGATAGCGGCGCAAACAAAAAATTTTGCAGCACAATCCAGCACAAACGTAGCACAAACGTAGCACAAACGTTTGACATCAATTTTGTTTGATTAGGGTAATGTGGGGGGGCTGGTTGACCTTTTGACCTTTACATTTTCATTAATATCTTTAAAACAAAAGCAGCACAAACAACAATTTTAGCAGCACAAACCAGCACAAACCTAGCACAGTTGATTGACACCTATTTTGTTTGATTTAATTGATGTGGGGGGCCTGGTTGACCTCTGATGACCTCTAGAAAATTTTATTAATATCTTTAAAATGATAGCAGCACAAACAAAAATTTTTGCAGCACAAACCAGCACAACGTAGCACAAACGTTTGATACCACTTTTGTTGGATTTGAAGAAGGTGGGCGGGCCAACTTCACTCACATGCAGAAGCGGACCTGGCCCTGGTTTCCAACTTTTTGCGTTACTTTGTATCTGTGTAAGCGAAACACAGCAGCTCACACAGACTTCTTATGGCCATAGGCCGTAACAGACAGCAAAGAAAATAAGCTAGTTGTTTTAATTCTACACGTGCGTAGACAGTGCTGCATACAGTGCACGACAGGAAAAGGCAAGCAAGGCAGGCAGTGCTTGCCCAGTACCTAAAAATTAGTGCTGTCAGGATTAATCTCATTAAAATGACATTAACGCCATAACTCATAATGTCATTTTAACGAGATTAATCCTGACAGCACTACTAAAAATATATCACTTAAAACATTTCGAAATGACTGTTACCTCTCGTCTGTCAGCTCAAAGGCTGTCCCTTACATATTTTGTCTTTATCCTGTAAATTAGTACCATTTTGTGTATCCATTGTCTTTGGAAGCTAGCTTGACTTCCACTACTGGAATCTATAGTTTCTCCCATTTCCATGTGCCTGTGTGCATCCTATTAACAGAGACTGGAGCTTGGTGAGCTGACGGAGGAGACACTTTTTCAGTTGTTTGTGAATGCACTTCATAGGATCATAAGCTGTCCCTGGCTTAGCTTTTATTTCACTTATGATTTGTGCTTTGTTATACATATATGTAACAAGAGAGAGCATTAACAAATCAATGAGCAAATTCAACATTGATTTATTATATTAATAGATACATTTTCTCTTGATAATCATTTAAATCCTTCACAGAGAAGATTCAGATAACATGGAAGAGACTGTAAACTCCTACCACTCCTGCTCCTAGTTCAACACAGGCAGACTACACTAGGAATTTTCAGATTATATAGATTATAGATTAGTGATTAAGGATAATCACTTGGTTAACCAGATGTGCAAAGTTCAACCGGTTGTTTTACTAATGCACGTTCTTAATGGTTTTCATAGCTTAAGGTTTTTTAATTTCTCTTTTTTTTTATTATTGTGCTATTAATATTTATGTTATTATATTTATATATTTTAATATAGCATTTGTCGTTATTATCCAGCTATCAAAATGTCCAGGCAGAGTGCAACAAGATACAGGCGGCTGTCAGCATACCTAAAGTAATAAAAGATACTCAGCACAAAATAAGAAACCTTGTGTTGTATTTTTTTCCAGATTAAAGTGAATGAAGGTAAAGTGAGAAGGATCAATTGTGCAAAAACATTTTGAGAAGACGTGTCAACAACAGATATAGGATTTGACTATACTACCCCATGCTTATGTCCAATTCAAATTTTCTGCTGATATAAGCAACGAGGTTGCTGAAACAGGCATTTTGATGCTGCCTAAAACAATCAGTGTTGGTGTTTGTTATGTACTTAGTATAGTGTGGGAGATGAGATGGACATATTCCTTATCAGAGGAAAGTAAGGCATTATTATTAAATGGGGTATAAAAAAAAGAGACCCAAATTTCCAAAACCTAAAAGAATGAGAGATGAGAAAGTAAACAGAGGTTCATCAACAATCAGATAATGTGTCATTATTTATTTATTTATAAATGATATTGCTTGAAAGCAGTAAAAAGGGCAAGTTTTATCCAAAAAATTAAAAAAGTTTAAGAGCATTTTGAATGTAGTTACTATATTTAAAAGCAAGATGTAACTGATTCACTGGAAATCGTCATTTGTACTGTGCACATACAAAAACACATAACGCTTACGCATACAAATACAAATTTGCATGTACATATCCTGTGCATAAATACATACAGTATATTCTAGCAGGCCTAATAATGAATGCCCAGCGGGATGGCATGAATATGCATGGCAATTCGGGATGTGTGTGTTTTATTGTGTGCATTTGGCATGTAGTTGTTGATTCTTAAAATAGAATGTTTATCTTTATAAAACGTTATCGAAGTGGTGATGAAATATATTCAGTGTGTCCTGTTTGCTTACATATAAATGAACGGTTGGGGCATTTGCAATGCAAAATCTGTAATTAAATGCAAATACTAATTGGATGATAGCATTGCCAATAGTTTATTGGAAAGACTTCCCAGTATGGGAAACTATAATTAGATTATCTGATTTACTTGGTTAGCAGAAATAGGTGGACATCAGGGCAATGTTTATTTCCCAAGGTGAAGAAGAGAATAAAAGACTTATGAATACTGATACGGATCCACTGCTGATAGGGAATTTACTGTATGGACTGTCAATTCATGTTTACAAGACATACAGTCCTTACACACATTTATAGTTTCTGGAAGTATGTTTTTCAGCAAACCATATTTATGAAAATAAAGGCACTCAGAAATGTACAGACACAGTTAATAGACAAAAATATTTATGGATTAAGACAGAACTAACATGGAAACCTCGACTATGGAGCAGATGACATTTAAGCATTAATGCCTAATTTACGTGTACACTCCAGATCTTTCACACCCTTTGTGACAAACACAGATGTCGCGCTTTATTTCAGCAACTGACATCTTTTCTTTCTCACAAGGCTGCTTGTGACTTTGAGTGCCTATTGTACAGTTTTCACCCAGATAACACCTGACACCACAGCATGGTCAGAACACTTCATACAGAGCCCTGCACAAAAAGCTACAAGCGCCATACCATGGTAGTTTGGCATGTGGACGTTCACAGATTTTGGTGTTCACACGTAAAGTTTCTTTATTTGCAGTGCAAAATCAATTTCAAATAAAATACTTTTTATTACCAAAAAATTAACACATCAGCTTGGAGTAAGGCTCAACAATAAACTGCTTTGTTTAGAAGAACATTTATCTCCATGTGCCATGCTGGGAAAGGAGGTTACGGCTGGATGATGTCAGTTTTGCTCCACTGGCTTGGTACATTAAGCTGACTATTTGCTCTATGTGAGAATCAATAATGGGGCATCTGTAGGACTATTAGAGCCATAATCTTACATGAGGCATCCTCATGATTCACACAAAGTCTCAAAGAACACCTTGTACAATGTCAAGAGTAGAAAAACAAATAACAATGTAATATAGGTAATGGAAAGGAAGAAAATGTAATGGCCTTAAACTGAGTACCACCATAGTGTTGTGGAGTATTTATAGTGTTTATATAGTTATCTATTTACCAGAAGTAAGCAATAACTCTACTAACCACCCTGAACTGCACACTAAACCTACAGTGTCAGAATCCTGTGAAAATTCAGATTGAACTGTCACAAGGTGTGAAGATGGGCAGATCTGGCTGGCCAATCAGACAAATCAGCAGCGATTTCTAGACTTTTGGAAATTGGTGCCTCCACCCACCCCCCACCACCACCACTTTTTTTTCCTCTGTCACATGGAGCCTGACTCACTGAGCCATGATTGTACAGTGGCCGCTACCTCTCATCAAGCACTCTTTAGTTCAGGCAATCATCTGTGCCCTTACCTGTGTTCCCTTGGTAGTTGCTATGACAACAGCCTCTGCTTGATCAGCCTCCTATTCATGGAGTGACACTTGAATGACCACTCTGTGGATCAGTGAAATTCGCCCATCTGGATAAAGAAATACAGAAAGGTGTAATAATCATCATCACAGAAACGCTGATCACTTTAAACTCTGTTAAAAAGTTTTAGTTCTGCTTTAATGCTCCTCAGCTGTAATTCAGTTTCATAAAAATGTGTCTGTCGGATAAGCTTATTGATCCATGTGTGTATTTCAGACTCAAGGCTGAATGAGACTGGTGCCTGTCTAATATATTTACCAAGTAAAGTCAAACAAAACATATTTGATTTTTTTTGAAAGGGGAAGGATTTGTTTTATTCTTTTGGTCCTTTTTCATGACTTTGCTGAAGTTGCGATACCTGTGCAAATCCCTCTAAGTTTTCTTTAATATTCAAGGTCTACGTTTTAAGCAGTGGATTTGCTACTTTACACAGCAGTTTTCAACTTTTCACCATAAATTGCCCAATATTTCCCAAAGGAAATTAATTTTCTTGTCTTCAGTTTAAACAGTTTTAAAGGGATTATTTTGAATTTAAAGTAGCTTTTAGCTTCTGTAAGAGTTTCATTAGAAGAACAAATTTTATTTCCTTTCTTTTTGCTTCTTTCATTATTATCAAATTTTTTTAAGTTTTTGGACAATGACACACACACTGCACACCGACTCAGTGGATTTTAAATTAACTAATATATGACTGAAGTGAAAGCTTTCACTTTAATTGAAGCAGTTTTACAAATTTACTCAAAAAGTGCTGCACTGACTCTTGTAATTACAGAATTCTTTATACATAGTCCCCATTTTCAGATGCAAAATTCATTGGACAGCTGATTTACAAACAGTATCATGACCAGGTGAAGTCTTTCCCATCATAATTTCATGACAAATTAACATAAAACATTTGAAGTGGAATACAAGTGTTCCACTTGCCTTTGTACTAAAGAGACTTTTCACTGGCACTGTCAATAGAGTACATTAGGCTGAAAATCTCTAATAAACCTATGGGAAACAGAACACCTGGTACAGTCTCAACAAGAATGAAAGAACTGGCCAGCTCATCATCACCAAAATACATAATAGGTCACAGAAGACAACCAAAGTGGATGATCACAGAATTATTTCCATTGTTAGGAAAAACAGCATCTTCACAACTAAACCTAAACAAACTGAGCATACTCTCAAGGAAGTAGTCATGCCATTGTCTATGATGAAGCCACATCATGAATGTAAGTACAAAGGGTTTTCAACAGGTTTTCAAGAACAGGGAGGTGAGATTCACTTTTGCCAGGAAAAATCTAAGAGAGTTTGTCCCTACATCTATATATTCACAGCTTTTGGACTTTGGTAACTGTCAACATTGATTAGATCAAAATGACTTTAGCAATATTTATAAGACTGAATCTTTGAATATGTGATAACATTTTATTTTTTAACTTAACTATATTTTTTTCATGACAATCTGTGCAGCACAAATGCTATTTCTAGCTGATGCTAGCTCTTTATTTTGCTTGACAGGAGGCAGATTAAAGTTTAAAAAATCTCTTTGTCCCACCATTTGAATAAAAAATCAAATTTTTAAATGAACAGGCCAAGAGCTGACTGACACATGTATCCATCTAGTAATTTTATCTTCATTTATCTGTTCACACAATGTGAACAGATGTTCAATGTGTAACCATGTTGCACCAAAATTCCTTTATTGCCATTGTAACTTTTTTTTTTTTTCAATAAATGGAGTCATAGTAGAAGCCAACAAGGGAGATTAGGAAAAACACACACTTTCGTCCTCATTCATATAAGAAAGATTAAAATGTGACTAATGCCGTCGCTGAACAAGGATTACACATGCACCTTGCAGCAATATGAATGCTTAACTGCTGTGAGCGGTGTTGTGTTGTGCTAAAGCTCAGCTGAGTGCAGCCGATGCAGCTCTCAGTATTTTGGGGCGCATATTTAAAAAGCAAACTGGATAGCACCGACAAAATGCTTTCCTATAACAGATGTGCATCATAAAAGCGTTTTGGTTAATGACTTAAAATTCACTCACTAAGCATTTTCCCCCCACTATTAGCAGATGGGCATCGTGGGTTTATTAAATGTTTCAGAGTGCTACTCTGACACCTCTCATTCCAAGTGGTTTCATATTGATTTTCATGATAAACATGTCTTAGGCAGCACAGAGCGACACACATTACTCAGGGGATACGAGCAAACGTGTCTTGCATGAGATTTAACAAGATGTACAACTCATATTTTAGTCCATCTAACACAGATACTTCCAACTCTCTCTTCTTAGCCTGATAGAGAAGGCACAGATGCATTTGCTGTGTAGCTGTAATGTTGCCTCAAGAGCTGCGATACAGTAATAGATTATGACAGGGCCTTTTTCTCTACCTGCCTTCAGGGCACTTAGTCATATGTGGTTGAAGTCAAGCTAGCCTCTCAGGACCTCTCCAATGTGAAGCATATTCTGTCAGCAGCTCCCATCTCCCATACAACATTCTGTTCATGTCATCTATCAATCTTTACCTTCGCTTATTCACTAAGCCTACAGTTAGGCCCACAGATGACAGTTACTGTCGGTCCTTCTGGGGCTCCACAACTCCTCCTTCCTTCTGCAGTATGTTGGCAGAATGGGCCATCGAGCAGTAGACGGCCAATCACATGTGACAGTATGAGGACCGCAGACCTTAGGAGGAGGCTGTTTGTGGTGTAAACAGGCTCTGACAGCAACACTGACTAACAATACACACAGCTACAGAAAGTGCAGCTATTTATATCAGCTACCACCCACCCCCCAAACAACCAGGTGACAGTGCAGAGATGAAGCATGCAGGAAACCAAAGGCACTGACATGAAAAAAGAAACAAAACAAACCTCTTTCTGACAACAAGCTAAGTGTATATGAGCAGTCAGCCTTCATTTAACCAGAACACCTTTGTGCTGCCGAGATGTCACTTTGGGTTTTTTATGTGAAGCCCGCCCGCTACAAGCTACTGTCATAAAGCAATGATCGAAGGTTAATGAAAGGTGAATGGACAGGCATATAACTGCACGTACAATTTAACTGATGTTGCCAAGCAGCTTTTTAGAAAGGGACATTGTTCCATTTTGGTGGATAGCTGTCAATGGCAATATCTCACATCAGTCATGTAATGGCAGTTCATTTGGCAAAAGCCCAAATCAAAATGCAGATTTAACTCCCTTTGCACACAAGCCATGCTTTTAACTTCAGATACAACAGGAATAAAGGAATGTCTAAAAAATGTATTTAGGAATATGGCCTGTCTGTACTTTACATTGGCTCTGATGCATAAACATTTGTGTTAAAACTCTGTTAAAAGCTAAAAAAAAAAATGCATCTAAACTTATATGTGAGGTTTCCTGTCTGCTCCATTTTTAGCAAACGTTCTTTTACATGAACGAAAAGTGTTAACATTGTGGTACTCCCGTGGTTATGTAAAAATAACGACAGGAATCGTATAAAAAATAACTATCAAGTTTCAGAAGAAACTGGTCACTCGACAGATATATCAGAGTTGCTTATAAAAGATTATTACAGAGTCAAATGACTCAAAAAATGATCATGAATGTAGTTTTTCTGTTTCCACTTCACATCTGCACGAGGAGGAGGTGACACAAATGCACTTATATTGTGATTTGCTTTTTTTTTTTTTTTTTGCTTTAACTCACTATCTTACTTTGGATAAGGTGAGGCATAAGATAACTTATATAGGGTGTAAAAGATCATTGTTTAGGTTGAAGTAGAGTTTTTATTGATCTGGACATGTGAAAGCTTCAAGTTTTAGTTCAGCGGCACCCAACCTTTTTTGCGCCATGGACCGGTTTATGTCTGACAATATTTTCACGGACCGGTCTTTAAGCTTTCACGGATAAATACAACAAAATAAAACAAGTACCAAAAAAAAAGAAGATTTATTACACGGGAAACACACGGGACACACACGGGAAAAGACCCAGGGAAACTGAGTTAATGATAAAAATGATTTAAAAAACAAACAAACAAACAATAAAAACACATTAAAACCCTGAAAACCATAAATTTCACAACTGAGCCTCAACTCTCGCGGTCCGACACCAACCGACTCATGAACGGGTACTGGTCCTTTGCCCAGGGATTGGAGACCGCTGTTTTAGGTAAACCTGTGTTATCCCCCATCTAATTGTGAGAGTAGTACCATGGGCTTACGCATGTATACATGGCCAGAAATATACCAGTGCTGAATTTTGTCTTCACACAAAATTCAAACTCTGCTCCTCTCAGGTGAAAGCCACACATTTACAACATCTGACTTTTATCTCGACTTAAGATAACTTTAGATTACTCACTTAATCTGGTAATAAAGGATTTATGATTGGCTATTGTCCTCCATCCAAGGTTGAATTCAAGGCTGAAGACCAGAGGGAGTGCAGGAGTCCATCTCTCTCAGAGCATTTGAATTACATTCTATTAAAAGATTAAAGTGGGGCTTTTTTTTTTTAAAGTGATGCCAGAAACATGCTGCCCTTCCCAGTTGTAAGCTACACTTTTAAGTTGACTGAATACTCATATTCTACAATAGGTAAACAATTCCACAGACAAGAGTATATAAACCAACAAAAAAGCATAATTATAGACAATAAAAGCAGTTTTGTTGTTTTCTGGAAATACAAGAACAGAAAACTTGCTAATACTCAAGGGTAATAGGGCAATGCAAAATGGGGAATGGATGAAGAAATTAACTTGTTTTCATCTTGCTTCAGTTCATTATTTCAAAGAGAATACAACATTAAGATGTTCTTTCGATAAACAAAAGCTGATTAATTTCCATGGCAAACAATGTCTAATGGTTCCTGTGTTGTTTGAGATTATTTTGGAATATCTTCACAATGTACAAAGAAGCCTTTCATGCAGCATTTCCCCCCCAATCCGACAGTTATTAAAATAAAACAACTAATGATACTGTATTTGTCAGAAACAAACAAAAAAATCCCAGAAGCAAAAGATAAAGTACAAAGACTCCATTTGAAGTACATATTTGTTCTTGATCTATCATTTTAAGATGTCAGCTTAAAGCGCAGAAATTAAAACTTCACATTGTCACAGAACTAAAGGAAGGAAGCACTTTTAGTCAGATTTTCCCTCTGCCGTGTGAAATATTAATAATTACTCAATTAAATATTTTGAATTCAGATAGTGGCATTTAGAGGTACAACAGCCTCCTGCCATGGGTGAATTCAAACAGGTGGTGTTCCCATAAGGGCAAATTCTACCTCATTACCAAATCTGAGTTGTCAGTTACATCAAAGAGGATCTGCAGCCTCTTTCCTTTTGTTGGGGGAAAGACTGTTTATGGGCGAGCAAAATAAACAGTACTATACTGATGGGGGATTTCTCTCTGATCAACACCGGCCTCAACACTTACGCCCTCCTTCCATGTGGATCTTTAAGGTGCATGAAAAAGAGAATCAATTAAATTCTAATTTCAGTTGGATCTCAGCTGGATTGTCATTTCACTGACAAGCAGCAGATAAGGCAGATTCACACTCGGTGACATCTATATCCTCCTACTAAATTGCTAAAATGAGGTACTTACGTGGATGTGGCACTGACAGGTAGCTTTGTTACTGACATAAAACACTTTAATTGTTTCATTTTTATTTGTCCTGAAGGGGCTTTATTTTTCTGGGTTTTTTGAAGAAGTATTTTCTGAGTTTTGAGCAATCTGATCATTTCTTTTATGTCCAGAAGTCATGTAAGAAATCTATTACTGCTCTTATCTATTTACATTAAATACTTAGCAAGGATGTAGTTACCTTGGCTTAGGTTAACTTGTGAAAAAGACACAAACTGGGCAAAAGGAAAAACAGCCAGCCAAATGTAAAGGTTAATATTAAGCCTTTCCCTCTATCCAGACTAAAACCAGAGTGTTGCTTGACAGTACTGGGGGTATTTCTTGCTAAGTGTTGGGACTTACCACAATAAAAGATAAAACTAGTAGTGAATCCAGCCAGTGAGCTTGCTAATTGGTGGCGTTTGTTGACTTTGGCCATGCTGCCTCTACAGTTTTATATGAGAGAAATATGAGACAGGTATTGATCTTTTAATCTCACTGTCAACAAAATGAACCCAACAGATAATGTCTGTTCCTTTGCCATAAAAACACTTAGAGAAACACAGACAAGAACACTGTCACCTCAACTGATCTACACGTCTATATAGCGCAGTAAGTCCAACTTCCATCTCTGGATAGTTTTCAGCTCAACAGAGTGTTACGGCCCTAGCAGGGCCTCCTCCTGAAGGTGCCTGTGTGGGCGTGTCCCACCACCTCTTCTGCCTGAGGTGCCACCTTTCCCTTTTGTGCAGCTGACTCTCGTCAGTAATCAAGAATTAAGCCCAGGGAAAGGTGACCTCTGGGCCAGAGTGCCGTTAGTGTGGTTACAGCTAGTGAGCTGAGTGTGTTGCGGTGTTTACAGCTAGTGAGCTGCGTTTTTGTGGTTTTCAGCTAGTGAGCTGCGTGTCTGGGTTTGTATCTAGTGAGCTGCTCTCTTTTTGACTTATTTTGTACTTTATTGACCAACGCTTGAGTTTTGTTTGTTCCTTTAAATGGTGATAGCGGCTTGTCCGTCTCTTTTAGTTAGTATTAATAGAAACTTTAATAAAACTCTTTCATTTAACCCTTTTGCCTCCTTGACTCCTTTTTCTCACCCGGACACTTTTTGTTACTTCCCCCTCACCGCCTAGACCCCTCAGGGGAACGTAACAAGAGAAATATAATAATTTACTCAAACTTAGTGCAAACTATTCAAAGCAGCAGCAGCAAGAGCTGCAAGATATTGTTTGCTAATTGATTTATTCATTGGGCATATTGTAGGTTATGTGCATCTGTGTCTACATTTTGGTTGTGTGTGTCATCAAATAACATGATATAACCCAAAGTTATTGTGGAAAGACACTCATTAAGGTACAGTGTGGGTTAGCGGTGAATAGGTTTTAACAAACAGCTGTGTCAGTGATGAATTCAGATCCTTTGTTTGGATAAAAACCACAGTGTTATGTGACCGTTTGTACTTCGTGAATGAATAGCCAATCAGCGTCGTATTCTGTATTTCTGGACAAAGAGGAATTTGGATGGATATGAAACAGTTTTTTGATCTGCTTTTGGGTACTACCATGAAATGTACCACATTAAGTTATTGTATTTTTTTCCCAACCATGCAACTAGTTAACTAGTCCTTTTCCTTTCTTTTTTGCTACTGCTTAATAATACTTTGTAATCCTGGCTTTGTATGATATATATATTGCCTATATATTTCATTATCCACTCCCATTCCCTCTTCATAGTGATGATGATGATGATGATGATGATTATTATTGTTGCTGTTGTTGTTACTTTTTGCAATGGACTAACTAAAGGTTCTAACATTTAGAGAACATTAGGTACTGTCGCTTTTTTTTAAGCAGAGACACTGTTGGTATTAAATATTTCCTTTTCTTTAGTTACATTAATTAGAATAAAATGAAGTTTTAAAAAAATGAAAAAATGCAAGTTTACTATAAGTAAATCTGTACTTGAAAAAAATCTGAAAGAACTACACTTGGGTACCAACAGAGTTATTTGCGGTGGAACAGGTAATGACATGGAAAGAAGACTGGTCAGCAAAATAATTTGCTTTTAGTTTCTGGAAAGACACAATGTCAATATTCACACATCCAGTAGCAGCAAAATGTTGTTGCTTCCTGGCCATCTCTTACCTGTCTTACCATCTTTAAGGTAGAACTCACTGAAAAATTCTCATATGTATTCTGAAACTGATTGCTTGCAGCCAGTTTTATAATGTAGCATTTGACTGCATAAAGTCTTATTGACTGAATTAATAAGAGCTGCTTTCCACTCCGCTCTGGCATCCTGAGCAAGCAGCACTTACAAATTGTGATCTATGGTGAGTAAAACTCCTCACATTGGCGAGATGCCTTTTCATTTATCATGGTGAGCGTAATCATTGTTTATCTGTTTCGCATCATGGCTCCTACCTGCACAGCAGTCACTTTTAGTGGCATTAAGTGAACATGTGAAATTCACAGAGCCAGGGAATATCACCTCTCCCACGTCCCTTGTAGACTTAAAACAGTAATATATTCAGAATCACATTCATCACTGCAAGGTGATACAATAATGCACAAATGGCAAGGCATAAACAAAAAGGAATTTAAACCCTACCAGGTTAGGGGTTTAGTAACGGCAAGTTAGCGCTCCAAGTGCGGCTATGGGTAATAAATTTAGGTAAGTTCATGGGAAAGGGAGGATGAGCAAAAAAAGGTGTGGGGAAAAACCTGGGGAGTTAATGATGGAAAGGCATCCAGTGGAGCTGAGTGTTTGTGATTAGATCTCACCACATGGCAGATGAGTAATTCATCTACTTAAAGTGCTGCAGCTGCAGCCTAATGAGATAGTCCAAGACAGGAGGCCTGGCCACTTGCTCCCATTGACTCTGCTGTTATCAGTCACGTTAAATATGTGTTGGGGCAGGAACATAGAGCAGCGCGGGGGGTTGTCTCTAGGTTCTTATATAGTTTACTGGTGGACAAACTAGTTTTTCATGTTGAAATGTTTTTGCAAGGTTCATGTTCAGTATGGCTGCATGTTTTTGCGACAATTTAACATGATATTTCCACAATGCCACAGAATACTATTAAAAGGAACTCTTCAAAAAACTCTTCAAAAAAGGGAACAGTTGTTGTTTCAGTCATGCAGCAAAGATACTTTAATGATTTACAACTTAAATTACAGCTTTCTTCATGAATCTCCTCAACTGAAAAAATATGTCAAGATTTCTAAAGTACATATAAATGTTGAATGTAATGTTGGATTTGAGTGATGTATAATCAATCAATCAATCTTCTTCTTATGAATGGAATAATGTCATTTTACAAGTTTCATGGATTTATTATTGCTATTGTCAGGTGCTTTGGTCAACGGACAACTTTATGAAACAACAAATTCTCTTCCACATTTGTGTTTACATTATAAAGACATCTTTTAAAACCGTCTGATCTGGCTATGCAAACGCCTCTTTACAATTCAAGTGCATTCAATGTATTCTCATTGTTATGCTAAGAGGCCTGGATTCATATTTGAAGGGTTTGAGAAATCATGAGTAACAAAGGGATCAACACTGACTGAATGGGCTGAGAGTGCACGGTGGGAATGACAGAGTAGGCAGCTATAGCACCAACATAGAGCTGCCAGTTCCTGTGCAGCTTTGCCTTCCAAAAGGCTTCTCATCCGACACAGAGCTGGGCATAAGAACCACCAGCCCAGTCAGGAGAAGCCCTAATAAGGAAAGGCCTTATGAATTATTGATTGTGGTGCCCCCCCTCTGCTCTGCAGCCCAGCATCCCTTTAAGATACAGATTCCCTTTAAATCCAATAGGCTTTGCTGGGCTCTCAGTTGTGGCTCTCTGAGCACAGCAGCTCTTCAAGAGAAAGGGAGCGATGGTTGTTCCAGAAAGAGAAACCAATTAGAGGTAGCACGGTGTCCTCTACCCTCCCTGTTCCCTCCATGCTGCTATCCCATGATCCTTTAACTCCTCACCAATGGTTGAAGTCAAATCTCTCCCCTAGCAGTGCCCTCCTAATGTTCACCTGCCAATCTTGATCTGAGGTCCAGACCCTTCTTCGTATTTCTTGTAGTCCACTGGCCAAACCCCCAGAGGTCAGACCCAACCACCTAGACTGACAGATTGCATTCTTTGTTTTTGACAGAAGCAAACAAACTCACTAACCACCCAGTCAAATGCACAAACCGTGAGGAATCGGAGACTGTGTTTATGATTACGTGGTCAGCATATTCCTCATCTCATCTCATTGTGCATTCTTGAAACATGTCAGTCACCACTCAAGGGCAGACAAGGCGATGTCCTAAGATGGTTAATGGTCTGCAGTTATATAGCGTCTTTCAACCTCAGTGGTTCAACGAAGCATTTTACATCTCTCACTCACAAAGACACTGAAAGGCCAATGGTGACAAAAGCTGCTATACAAGGTGGTGACCACTGGAAGCAACTCCATCTTCAGTGTCTTGCTCAAGGACACTTCAACACATGGGAGAGCCTCATTGGCTCAGATTAGTGAACAGCTGTGCCTCTACCACCAGAGCAATGGCTGGATGTTGTAAGGGAGATGTATGAAATGTCCCATCTATCTGCAAGATATTCAGTAAGTAAAGTGAAATAGTTTGACAAGATTTGCAGCTCAGTGTGGACTGAAGAACAGCTGGTGGAGATTTAGAATATCTTAAATTAAGAAACTCAGAAGCTATCCTGGTATGTGAGTGCCCTAGAGCTTTTTAGTAAACAGGAATTAAATAAACCAGGAATTTAAAACTACAGAAAATATACTTGTTATGCCTTCACAAATGAAAATATTCATATTCTGTTCCTGATATAGAAAACTGAATATGTGTATAAAATACTCAACAGGTATTTGCTTAGTGTTATTCACTCACGAGGCCAAATGACCCCAACCCATAGATGGTCACCACAGATTTTGCAATACTTTAGACTGATTTGTGACGGCCATAATGGTATTAACAAGAACCAAAAAAATTAAAACATTTCAATTTTACTCACAAAAATTCCTGAAGTTAAAGAGAATCCAGAGAAAAATAAAATCCTAAATGAAGGCTTGAATTTAGTATTTGTTATGGCATTCAGGATACGTTCACACAAATGAGAATGGGGGGATATCTGGTATTCATGTGCTTGCTCACCTCGAGGCAAGTTCTTCACTTATATATGACTGTGTATAGTATCTATTCCACAGCTCACCATGCGAACCTCTGCTTCTCCCTCGCTCATCCAGGCAGGTCATAGGGGCTGCCAGATAAGCAGAGCTATATTGAAATATTCAACACCAGTCAGAGACTAGACCAGGGTGTTAATGCTCGGTGTCTTGGTGGGCAGGATAGAGAGAAGGGTGAGGATGGAAGAAGGGGAGGATGAAGAAAAAAGATGAACAGAAAGAAAAGAGGGCGAAAACAGGAGAAATGATGAAGATCTTGGCAGACCTAACTAATCTGAATAATTCTAATGCCTGACATTTAAGGACCCCTGTTAGATTCCTGACATCCAGAGCCCTCTCCTGGCCAGATGGATTCCCCTTACGCCGTTTCCCTTTTCTTTTTACTCATTCAACATATCTGCTCTGCCATACTCCCACACCCCTGCCCTGTCATTACAGATCAGTACTGCTGATTGTTATTGCAAGGCTCTCTCAGCACTATGAAGCTATAGTGCACAAGCAATAGCAATTGAGTTAGCTGACAAATTATTATCAACAAGCTCTCGCAGTGACCTTTACCGACATGTTTCAAATTTCTCAGAATTAGCCTGATGAAGAATGCAAATTACATGAAATTGTTCATGTATAAGATTTGGTGTAGAAGTGCAGTAAGAACCTTGAGATCTGCCTAATCGCCCTAAAAAATAATTGATCCAAGAAACAACAGAGAGCAGGTCTGATGTACCAAAAACATAAATAAACACACAATTACCCCATACTTTTGCTCTAGCTGGAACATGGCATATAGCCTTTCAGGTAGAGAATACATTTACATGCTACAATCCACTGTTAAAGTAAGTATAGTGACGGTGGACAAGAGGGTTAAAATGATGAAGATAAGACTCATTTGAATGTCACCCTCTGGATTTTGTACCCTTTGAACCCTTGCAGGGAAATGGAAGGCACTTAGAAATGTTACTCATTGTAGGTTGTTTCCTGGAAATTTTATCCACTAGCCCCATGGACATTTATCCGGTCCCACTAGAGGGTATTTTAAGGATAAGCTGTACTAAAAAGGAAAAACCTTGATGTCTGCTAATGTGGGGCTTTTTTCTCTTTATGGCTAAAAAACGCTGATATTTTTTTTTTCTTTTATGATTATTAGAACCCATTCGCTGAACAATACAGTCTGATGACAAAGAAAGAAAGAAAGAAAGGCAAAAATTTAATGTAAGAAATATTTTATAATCATAATGGAAAACTGGATGGATGTAATATTCTTGATTAGAACTGCTCTAACCAGGGGTTAAGCAACAATAACTTCTATTTATGCACTTCTTAATTATTTTTATCATTTCAGCACTCAAATATTTCCATGAGATGCTTAGTTGGCTGAACTGTTAACCCACTGTTTTAAGTTTGAGCATTGTAGCGTGTGTCGCAGCATTTCCTGTATTTTCTTCATTATCTCACTGTCTATATCCCAAAAACAGAAAACAAAATCTCCATACGGCTTTAAAATCTCTGAACATGTTTTCCATATCTCTTATATAGCTCTTTAAGCCTCACAGCAGAACAAAGCATTTTTACAATGCTTCTCCTCCATGCACACACACTCTAATACCCAGTTCCTGCTGAGATAGGCTGCAGCCCTCCTGCAATCCTCGACTGGATATACGGGTTTCAAAAATGGATGGGTATTTTCTGTGCACAGCAACCAAATTGTGCGAAGTGGGAACACACACTATTATTTCAACATTATTTAAATGAATAATGGTCAGTTAAAATATGTGGATTTTTATTTTTAGTACTTTTACTCAAATCACATCATTTGCAGCTCTTTCGCTCAGGCTGCACATCCCTCTTTCTAAAAGTGTGGAATATTCCATGTTTGTTGCTTTTTTGAAGTCCTTCTTTTACCATCGACATTGTCAGTGAGCCCAGCAGTGTGCATTAGACATTAAAAGCTCCCTATATCTAAAATAGGCCTCTGAGCATTAGAAGGAGCTGTGCTGCTTTTAACTTGCTCTGGAAAATGAGAGCTTATGCTCCCTCAGTCCTTTGTTTCCTGATGGTTCCAACTCTGCACTGCATCAGCTCTGAGGAGCTTGGGACTTCAGAGAACCCTCTTGAAGCCATAACATCAACCATGCAGAGAGTAACACAGAAAGCGTTACAAAAGTGCCCTGGGAATTTGGCTTTTTTTCAGGATAATAAGTAAAAAGAGCTTGTGTTAACTTAGGGAAAAAGTCGATTGAGAAACCCACATGTCACCTTTCCTGCCTTTTCAATAAGACCACTGTGTGAAAAAGACAATTAATCTTGGGCTTAACTTAGGCGGGTGGGGGACTTGGTTAAGTGAAAAGGTGGAATGTGCTGCTCAACTTTGTGACACATTTTGAACATTTTCTTTACAGAGCTCGTCTAACTATGGAAAATAAATAATATAAGAAAAGTAAGAGAACAGAGTTAGCCAAACAAATCTGAACTCACAAAGTAAGTGAAAGACTTGGTATTGTGTTGTTCCTCCTATCAAGAAAATTGTATAAATGAATAAAATGAACTCAAGAAGAACCCACACTCTGAATGTGCCTACCTGGAAGCTAAAATATTGATATTGTTGCACAAGGATGCTTTCCAGTTCTTCTCCTGCAGGCCTGCTGAACCCACAAGGTCTGAATGAAACGCCAGCAGTCTGGGAGAAGAATGTGAAAGGCTCAAAGGGTTGAGAGCATTGGGGAAACCGTGCTGAATGTCAAACTGAGTGTTAGAGAAACCAAAGCAACAGCACAATTCTGCACTCAGCTAGCAATCCTGGGCTGGTGATTGAAGTATTTTTGCTGAATCTCCAACATCATAAGTATCACAGAGATCAGTCAACGGATGGGAGGCCTTCTAAAGTAAAAACAACACAATTATTCTCTTTCTTTTAATAGGAAACATTGGGTGTTAACAAAACGTGTATCAATAAGAGTAATTTGATTCTCCTTGTGTGTACTCTGTGTTTGTTCCTTTTAATAATAATAATAATAATAATACATTTTATTTGAAAGCGCCTTTCAAAACACTCAAGGTCACTGTACATAGTAGAATAAAAGCAACATAAAAGCAACATAAACGCAAGCAGTTTACAGAATCATAAAAGCATAAGACAAACAAATAAAATAGCAGAGTGGAGAGGTTATGTGGGATAAGCTATTTTGTACAAGTGGGTTTTGAGTTTGGACTTAAAGAGTGAGAAGGAAGAGATATTTCTTAAATCAGGAGGTAGGGAATTCCAGAGTCGTGGAGCAGAGCAGCTGAAAGCCCTGCTCCCCATGGTTGCAAGACAGGGGGAAGGGACGGAGAGTGAAAGGGAAGAAGAAGATCTGAGACAACGAGATGGGGCGGTGATCTTAACCATGTCAGAGAGATATGGAGGAAAGAGATGATGAATAGCCTTAAATGTGTACAAGAGTATTTTGAAATTGATGCGATATTTGACCGGGAGCCAATGAAGCTGCTGCAAGGCAGGAGTGATGTGGTGGACAGAAGGGGTCCTGGAGATGATACGGGCAGCAGAGTTCTGGACGCGTTGGAGCTTGTGGATAGACTTTTGAGTAAGACCAAAAAGAAGTGAATTACAATAATCAATCCGGGAAGTAACAAGGCTATGGACAAGAATGACAGTGGCATGTGGGGTGAGAAAAGGACGGAGATGATTAATGTTGCGCAATTGAAAATATGCAGACCGAGTAACATTATTAATGTGTGAATTGAAAGATAAAGCACTGTCGAGGATGACACCCAAACTTTTCACAGAGGAAGAAATGAAGACCGGTGAGTTATCGATAGTAATAGAGAAACTGTTGGTTCCGGATAATGTTGATTTAGTGCATACCAAGAGGAGCTCGGATTTATTACTATTGAGTTTGAGAAAATTAGAAGAGAACCATGAATTTAGTTCAGCTAAACAGAGGGTAAGGGAGGATGGGGGAAGAGCAGAATCAGGTTTAGTGGACAGATAAAGCTGGGTGTCATCGGCATAACAGTGAAAATGGATATTGTATTTACGGAAAATATGTCCAAGCGGTAGAAGGTAGATAATGAAAAGAAGGGTCCCCAGGACAGATCCCTGGTGCATGCCAGTGGTCAGAGTGAAGGGCTGAGAAGTAAAGGATTTGAGTTGAATGAACTGAGTGCGATCAGACAGGTATGATTTAAACCAGGCTAGTGGAGTATGGGAGAGACCGATAGAGGCTAGCCTACTGAGAAGTATAGAGTGAGAAATAGTGTTGAAAGCAGCACTCAGATCGAGGAGAATAATAATGGAAAGTAAACCGGAGTCAGCTGCCATAAGAAGATCATTTTTATAAGTGCTGTTTCAGTGCTATGGGAGGGGCGAAAACCAGACTGGAACTGTTCATACAGATTATTATTAGTTAAATGTGAGTGGAGTTGTGTGGCAACTATTTTCTCAAGAACTTTTGAAAGGAATGGTAGATTGGAAATAGGCTGAAAATTCTCAAAATTATTGGGATCTAGACCAGTTTTTTTTTTTCAATATTGAGGTGATGGCAGCAATTTTGAGGGAAGCAGGAACAGTTCCAGTGGTAAGTGAAGAGCAGATGATAGCAGATGTGAGCAGAAGAAAAGTAGGTAGACATGCTGTATAGGAATTTCTTTTACTTATGTATTAATCACATTATTTTATTGTATGATGCCTTGGTGCCACTGGATTTTAACATGTCTCACACCCATACTGTAAGACAAATGGTGGGGGTGTAGTAGGGAAGTTAGGGGAGGCAGACCACAGAAGAGTCTTTTGTTTCTTCGAGGACTCTGGGAGGTAGCAAGGGAGTGTGAACCTTAAGGTGTGAAACAGCTGTGTACTGCCTTTTGTTCCTGGAGAAGGTATTTAACCGAGAGCCATGCTAGGCTCAGTGAGACTCTGCTGACCCTGCTCCGCGGTCATGTAGGCTCTCCACAAGCTTGGTTGTCTGTTTCTTTGTGTGTTTGGATTAAAGAATGTTAGCTACCGCTCACCGCTCGTCTGCAGACTTTATTTAAATGGAAAACTTCCACAACACATGCCTTAACCAAAACTGTAGGAATGGGGTAGTAGAAGTAGTAGTAGAAGGTTTTGACTTACAGATGAAATCTGAAATATCAGTAACCGAGGGGAGCTGGAAAGCAGGAAAACAGTGTGATGGGAGATGAATTACACGGGAAGAGCTAAATGGAACCTCGGAAAACAGTTCTTGTTGTATTTTGTGAATTTTACACAGCTGTCCTCTTACAAGATGTAGAATATCTTGTAATATCACAATGAAGGAGCCTCAAGGTAGAGGTGAATTTATTTATATATATTTTTTTCTGATTAATTTATTCTGAGCGTACGCTCTTACAGAGCTGTCCTTTCACCAGATATGGAATCAGGAGCTGTCCTTCTTTTAACAATAATAAACAAAAGGCCAGTGGTACCAAATGCAGAGAGATAGCTCAAGTGCATTTCCTTGTTCTCAGGTGCACTGTAGACAGCATCACATGTGAACTACTCCTTACACAAATATTTAATCTGATGGTCACAGACATTGCTGGCATTGTATCCCTGAGGACTGAGGACGCAGTGGCATTTAACCACTCTCAAAGCTTTCCCCTAAGACACTTGAATTAACGAATACTAATATTAATCAGCACAGTGCTCATTTCTCTACACAACAGATGTGCAAGATAAGGTCAGTACAATAGGATATAGACAAAGCCTACATATGAAGGCAGGAGTGAGAAGTTTGGTTCACAGCCTTTCTTCTAATCATTGATTCACCTGGTTTTGCGCTTCCTGATCTCTCATCCTTTTCATTTGTTATACTTCAGTTAGATGTATGCACTGACAACTACTTTTAGGCAATTGAAATTACTTGGTAAAGATTGTGGTGTGGATTATAATATGCCCCTCCACAGGATTAACTATCAACATGAAAGAATTACCCTTAATATAAATGCGACACTAAGGTCACACTTATATGAAAAGGATCCTTTGCAAGCTTGAGCTGAAGAGTCAAGAGTGAGAGATGTCTTAAGACACATATGACAAGCGTTTTGTGTAATCTGGAGGCTTTAACAAAAAGCACCATTTGACACGATGGAAATGAGAGAGGATGCAACTGCTCGCTGACTACATAGGAAACTAAATTTCCTCAAAGCAGCTTGTTAAAATAATAAAATTTATTAATATGACACCTCTTAAAAACAAAGTTTACAGACAGAAAAGAGAGTGCTAAATTCATAGTCAGATATTAGTCCCGGAACAATAACAGAATAGAGAGAAGACATGGAAAACATCATGTAAAAAGTAGACACAAAAAAGAAAGAAAGAAAACATTAATTGCAAAACAGTAAATGATTATAGTAGGACAGAGTGAGACACGTGTCACAAGGCACACGGCAAGCCTTGTCTCCTCTGGCAGATTATTCCAAAGTTGTGAGACCCTAATGACAAAAGCACAGCCCTCTGTAGATTGATTGATTTATATTTTATTTTATTTTATCGATTTTGGAACAGGAACTTATGGAGCTTTGAGGTGGGCAATGCAGCATTTATTTATATATTTATTTTTGCCTTTGCACAGAGCCAGACAAGCTGTTTGCATTTTCTTTATGCGCAGCACTTGGGACAGAGAAAGAGACACTGTTCCTTCTGAGTCAGTGTTTATG
The DNA here is from genome assembly GCF_056152115.1 of Neolamprologus brichardi. Lineage (NCBI taxonomy): Eukaryota > Metazoa > Chordata > Actinopteri > Cichliformes > Cichlidae > Neolamprologus > Neolamprologus brichardi. The sequence continues at coordinate 20,677,469 of NC_142114.1, read as the reverse complement.
CAGAGCTACAAACACTAAATATTCTCCTCCAAACAGCCAACTTCCTTCCAAAGAATAATACTGTGCAAAAATCTTAAGCCACGCCTAATTTCTTTGGATTTTTCTTCCAAGGAACCAGAGTATTTTCAGAGGAATTTGTTTCTTAAGCCTCGTAACACTCACCTATGAATCATTCAAACTTAAAAAGGCACCTAATTCAAGAAATGCTGTCTACACATGACAGACAACTTAGCAAAGAACTCAAGGTAGTTTGTTAATTACATAAGAACACATGGTTTGATCCCATTTCGTTAGCTGATTCTATGAAGTTAAAAATATGAAAGCAAATAATTCCTATGAAGAGCGGAGTTCAAATCCACCGTCAACGGGATAAACTGAGCTGATGAGTGACGTTAAAATATTTTCATGTGGCATGGATTCATGGCTTTGCTTATTCTTTGTATGCAGTCACTCCACGTGGAACATTTGCTTCCCATTTGGTCTGAACATAGCACATGAGGGTGAGGTACCTATCTGATTCTCTTACTCACCCATTCATTCATGAACTCCTACAATACACCTGCCAAGTTTGAAGCTAATCAGTGAATGGTTATTAAGAAAAATGCACAAGAACACACACACATGCACACCCTCTCATACATATGCAAAGATTTTTTCACTTTTCAGTGAAATTTGCTACAATGACTAAATAAGCGTCTCTCTTAAACTGTAACCGTTCCCATGATTCTTTGACTAATTTAGACATGGATCACCAAAGTTCTGTTGTATTGCCTACATGTGCAAGTGATATAGTGGTGTCTTGGTAGATGAGGGCACCGTGATTTCAGCTTTCTTTTAATTTTCTGAAGTTTTACTTCTTTTGGCATAGGAAGCAAGAGATGATAAAAGTTAACATAACAACCGTTCATTAGCACCACTGATGGGCTGATTATCTAGTCATTAAATTGTTATGCACACTGTGTGCCTAACAGTCAGCTCCATATTTTTATCTGCAGCCCTCCTCATTCCAAACTAATGGCAGGAAAGAAGAGGGTGGCTCGATCAACTTAATTAATACCAGATATTGTGTGAAGTGGATTGGATCAGTACTGTATAGAATAAAAACTAATGGAAGAGATGCTGATAAATGAGACTGGGCCAGCATACAAACAGACCGAAAGTGTTCAGTGAGCGGGATAACCATCAAACAGAGAAACAATCATGTTGTCCAAGTTCAAAATTAGAAAGTGGAAGACTTACTCAAGGATGGATTTAATTATGTCTGTACATCCTGTTGGGTCAATCGAGCCATTAATAGAGCTTGTATTTTTACATAAAGAGCCTGACATTAAACCCATCAACTTATTCATAGCTCACGGGTGTGGAACATTCACCAGTACTGGTGGCTATTCAGACGCTGAGAGAACCTGACTTCTTGCGCCATTTTTTAACACTAATATCCAGCTAATAAATTAAGCTATAAGCCAGTATTTCCTTTAGGAATGATTCAAGTCTCCTTGCTTTTATGAATAATGCTTCACACTGTAATTGACACCTCTGATAGGAGCCTTGGAAATCCAGGAAAAATGACAACTGCAATTACTCTGTAAGCTAAGAATTTACATCATTCAAAAGATGAAAAATGTGCAGGTCTAAGGAATGAAATAGTGATTCATGTTCATATCCTCAAAGTGGGTATTCAAACAGAGGGAGGAATGACATAAGAGCAGTGCCTCAGCATTGATAGGGTTGCTGAAACACCTTCAGACCTGTCATTACTGTTCCTCATGAAATGAGCATCAAAAGAGTGGAAGATCCCCCACGGTGACATTTAGAAAGTTGCCATACTACCGCTTTGATATTTCAAACAGTTTGAGGTTTAAACATGCTGTCTTTGAAGCCTCCCAGTTTCAAGAGAATGTCAAAAATAATACAGGCACTTTGCAGAGGGGAGGATTTGCATAAGTTTTATCAAACAGTTTTTTTTTCCTTTTTCTTTTATGAAATGTGATTCTGTCCAACATATAGTACAGGCAACCACAACTTCTTCCACCCCCCCCCCCCCCACCCCCCAAAAAAAAAAAGGTTGTATCCTATGCATGCACCTGTCCAACTTCTGCTGAAAAACAGCAAACATATTGCAACAGGCTTTCATAATTTTATTTTTGGTTCATTTGTAACTATGGATCTGGTATTTTTTTCTATAGTGATAAAGCATAAGATTAACTTTCACTCATGCAGGTGACTCAACACAAATTACTTTTTACCGGCTTCACGTTACCAGTAGCGTCAAACTGACTGCCAGTCTCCTACACTGGTGTAGGAGAATCGCCGAAATACATCAGTGTTAACGACCTAGGGTTTAAAATATTCATTAGGCTACTTGTCTCTGCACAAATGCTCCACAAGAAAAACACTCACCTTTTAAACGATGTGGCATTTAACCAATGCTGAATTGGTACTTAGGGGCCCGAAATGTGCCAAGAAAATTTCCCCCGTGTCATTACACCACCACAGCACCAGCCTGAATTTTGATGCAAGGCAGGGTGAATCCACGCCTTCATGTTGCTTTCAACAAATACCATCTATGTGTTACAGCAGAAATTGAGACTCATTAGACAAGGCAAAATTTTTCCAGTCTTCTGTTGTCCAGTTCCGGTGAGCCTGTGCGGACTGCACGGTTGGAAGGAACATCTACTTTAAAATTTGATGTGTTGTGCACTCAGAGATCCTCTTCTGCATACCTTGGTTGTAATGAATTACTCATGCCCTCTATCAGCAGTCTGGCCTTTTCCCTCTGACCTCTGGCATCAACAAGAGAACTGCGGCTCACTGGATATTTTCTCTCTTTCTGACCGTTCTTTGCAAATCCAAGAATTGGTTACGCAGGAAAACTCTAGTAGATCAGCAGTTTGTAAAATATTCAGGCTCCCTGGCACCAACAACCAAAGGCACATGAACCACCTTTCTTCTTTATTTTAATGCTAAGTTTAAACTTTAGCTTTATTGCCATGTGTCATATTGCCACATGATTGGCTGAAGAGACAGTTGTAATAACAAGCAACTGAACAGTTGTACCAGAAAAGTGCCTCATGAGCTTATAATACAAATACACTAAATTTTAAAGTCTTTAAATTCCCCCAGGCCCCATTTAAACATCTGCAAAACAAACTTTAAGTTAAAAAAAAAAAGGCTTCTCAGTTTACAGAAACATTGCTCTCAAATCTGTTTTGCCCATAACACTGATATAACAAAAGGTTTAATTCTTGATAAAGTTGTCAGTGCAACACTTACAACTTAGTCAACTTTTGATTCTTCTTTTACTTTTGTGATTTTATAATGATATTCTGTCTTCTACTTTTTTTCTAAGTTGTTTTGGAGAGATTAGAATCCAAAGGGAATTCATTCACTGTCCATGACAAGTGGCCCTGTTAAAATTGGTGCTCCTCCCCACCACCCGCAGCAGCCCGATAATGGTTTGTTATGGCCATGCCCCGAAAAGTGATGATACACCGCTTTGGCCAGCCATGCTTACTCACCGTTAAATAGGGATATCTCTTTTTTTTCTGAACACCTTGCTCCACTGCTCTGTCCATCATAATAAGGGCTCTTGTATCCCGGCCGTGGCTGTGAGAGAGTAATCGGTGTGAAGCAGGGAATAACATATCACTTGGTATGCCTGGAAGCCCTTGCAAAGCCACAGTCCTAATGAAATATTAATCTGCAGCTCCCCACTAATGATAATGCACTATCAAGCATGAGTTGGTCCAACTGAGGCAGGCAGTTCCCTGTCACACTCGTGTTATGAAAGGATATCCCTGCTATTACAGCCCACAAATGAGATTTGAATCTGTGAATTACAAAATGGTTAAAAGGGTGGATCACTGCCTTTATTAATTCTTTACAGCCGCTGATTTCCTCAGACAGTTGCACACACCTCTCAGCCAGTAGCCAGTTATATACAGCATGTGCCTATTAGAGGATACCTTGCTGTACCATGGGTGGGTTTCGTTCTCAGTTCTCCCACCATCTTTTTCTTTATCATTTAAAACAAATGCACTTGTATCCATATTTTATGCAAAAAACGAAGATAATACAATGCAAAGTTTAGCTGTACTGCAAATGTGCACTAGTATCAAATGCTATTTATATGACATATTTTAATTTGAATGCACATGAGCTTATATATTTATTTTTAAGACAACTTTTTTTTTTTTTACCACATGAAAAGTGGGTAAAAAAGTGTTTGGCAGTTTTTCTAATAATCATATCCATTCTTACAAGTGCGGTTACAACAGTTATTTTCATTATTGATTTTACTGTTTTTGTGAATTCTTCTCTTGAATGAGACATCACTGGCTGACGCTAACATTTTTTGAAGGTTGTGAGTTTGTTATTATCTCCTGGAGCCTTTGGAGTGTCTTTGTTTTGCGTTTCTTTTCCCAGAGGCTCTAGTTTCCTCCAACAGTTCAAAGACAAGAATTTTATATTAATCGGTCACTTCAAATAGTATGATATTCCCAAAGTGATGCCGTCAGAGATTCAGTTTGCTAAATGCAAATATTCCTAACTACCTAGCGGAAATGAGTCAGTGCTCAACATTTTTATATCTAAGAAATAATTATAATTATTAGAACTTAATTGTCATGTCAACCAGAGAAATGAGCAGCAGTAGCTGATAAGATTGATAAAGTTAATGAGTTATTAATGAAGTCCAGGGATAAAAATAGTGCATATTCTGATCTATTTTCTTAGAGGATGAGAGAGAAATTTTTAAAAGATGGGAAACCAATACCTCAAATACTGCAGTGGTATATAAACTGTACATTATCGATATCGGCATCAAAATAAGGAGCTACAGCCCAGGTTCTCTGGCTTACATTATTATTTAGGTATTTCTAGGGTGATTTTCCTCACCTGCTTCTGTGTTGTATCTATCTCTGCCATCTATCCATCTTCTTCCACTTATCCAGTTTAGAGGCACAATGGGGGTTGGAGACAATCCCAGAAGTCATAGGGCAAAAGAACAGGTCACCAGTCTATCGCAGGACTAACACGATGAGACAGACAACCGTTTACACCACTAATTAACCTGACCCCATTCATGGGGGAGGATGTTGGAGCAACTGGAGAGAACCCACACAAGCATAACGAGAGCATCTCCCAGCTGGATGGTGGATTTAAACTCCAAACCTTCTTGCTGAGAGGCAACAGTGCTAACCACTGCCCCACCATGCTGCCCTCTAAAAGCTACTTTCAGTTGCTGCCTCATACAACAGGGGTCACCACAGCGGGTTGCTCTGCATATTTGATTTGGCAGATTTTTACACCAGATGCCTTTCCTGATGCAAGCCTGAAGGGATGTGTGTTTTCCCCAGTGTCAAACCAGTGAGCTTTTACTTCTTTAGCAGTTGTGTAATTCACTGCACTAAGGAGCCATTCATGCGTTGAGCCTGTCTCTGTCATTATGTGTAGTATTACCAGTGATTAATCTTTTTTTTTTTTTTGCATTACAGAAAAAGTTGAAGGTTTTCTTGTTTGTTTCATTCAGCACAAATGGGTGAGGATGCTGCACTAAGCTCACAGGGTGCTTTCACACTCAAAATTTCTACCTATCAAAATTAAAGGTGTAAAATCTTGGTCCAGTGAAAAGTGATCATATCAGTCTAGATACAGCTCCGTCATAGTGTGGTTTATTTCGAGTGTAAAAAAAATTGTCCCAGCTGAAAAAAGAGAAATGAGCTGGGTTGGTTGATAGAGTTAGTAAATCTGTAATGAGGTCAACAGAGAAAAAATAGCATCACTTTTTATCTATTTTCTCAGAGGATAAGAAAGAGAGAATTTCAGAAGATGGGAAAGATATACCTGAAGTATTAGAGGTGTATAATAAACAGTACATTATCAATATCAGTATCAATATTAGGAGACGGTCGCCCTGTTCTCTAATGATAAAAACACAAAGGAGGCACTATATGCCAAGTTAAGTTTCCATACTTGTAACATGAACCCAAAAGTAATGAGATGTTTGAAATGTAATGAATGTAATGTTTTGGGCTATTTTGGAAAAAAGGCTCTTGGATCGTTTACGACAGGCCAAAATGACTTGTCTAGGCACCTAGTATCCATTTTATACATGTAGCTATACACAAAGGTATCCATCCACACAGAATGTGCTTTTGAAATGCAAGAGATCATATCTAGAGAGAAGTTTTAGTGACTGACAAGCAAGTTCAAAGGGACTGTTTTATCACTTATCTTCAAATGTGGCTCTGTCCTACATTGAGGCAACACAAGCCTCTTTTAACTTTGAATTAATTTTATTCTGTTGAGGAGGGAAACTTTTTAGAGTAAAATAATAACACCTTCTATCTGTTCTTCAGGAGATGCTATCAGGGCTATCATAATGAAACTGGAGATCTAATCCAGAGAAAAGCTCTGTTGTCAACAATGATTTAAAACTCACAGCACAGGCGCATCACTCAGACAAATCCTCTTAGCCACTAAAGATGAGAATGAAACTCGATTCCCACTGTAAGGAACGGCAAACAGAGTTTCAAATGTCATTTTTCAGTAATAACCCTGCTTGTGTTGGAGAATTAGTACTGAACACCCCAGTAAAGCTGCATCAAAAACAGATGGTTGTACCCATGTATGTTGAAAAGCTGAGGATTTCTGCCAGTACAGAGTCACTGCAGTGCTGCTGGTGCGGAGGTCACGGGGTCAAGGACAAGGAGAGGATGTAGCAAGAGAAAAATGAGTTCCTACATTCTCCGACAAGCCATGTCCCGAGTGCAATTTTCAATTACAGCTGTAGACAGTTTATGTGTGTGCGCGTGTGAGTGTGTGCGTGCTGTGCACCAATGTTCATGTTTGTTGGCTTTTTGTATGGCATTTGTGCGTTTGAGTGCACTCCCATACTTGCAATGTTAACATATGTGTGTGCGTGTGTGTGCATGTGTGTGTGTGTGTGTGTGCGTCTGTGCATTTTCAATAAGAGAGGCAGCCAGCAGGGCCCTGGCACTGGGATCCCTGCCCATCAGGACTTGACGAAGAGAACAGATGGAGCTCTCTGAGGTGTGCTCTCAGCTCGGAGTTCCCTGCTCCTGCCTTGCAAGCTCACCCCCAAAACTAGCCCCCACCCCCACCCCCCCTCCACACAAAAACACACACACGCACGCACACACACACACGCACACACTCCTCCGACCACTTCATACACCGCAACCAGCTGTGCAATTTCATCAAAGCAAAGCAACTGGTCATCCTTTTTTTACAGTAAAGCCACAAACCACGATGCCTATCTTGAAATGCAAGGCGTCGTCTCCAGGTTATACAATCCTCGACAATAAAAACAAAGTAGATGAACTGAGTAATATGCAATACTGGTGATTGGCCAGCCACACAGTCTCCCGCGATACAGCTGCCGTAACTGTGCTAAATTAAATGAGCACTGTTAAATTATATGAGTCTTCCCCGGCTCTTGAATGAGTGAGCATCATTTCCAGTCTTCTGTATTGATTCAGGCTTCTTTAATTTTGCACACAGGATTACTTAGTTTACTATATGTAGGCTTTATGAAATCTTTGAAGATTGAGACCCAACTTCGCAGTAATCAATACTTTTATATTAAAAATGGGTCAAATTGCTGCTCTTTGATGATTTATACACCCAACCTTTGGTTTCTTGGAGCATCTTGGCTAATGCTGCGGTTTAACTTTATAGAAACCAAAAGTAAAGGGAGAATCTTGGCATTCACTTAATGCAAAGGTTTCTGGTACTTGAAAGCATTCAAAAGGCATTCAGTTGATATCATCTCTGCTTTTTACAAATCTGCCTGCTTATTACTGTTCTGATCCTGTGGAAACATCTGTTGCCACTTTGATATAATTTTAGTGGGGTGAGTTGAATTTTTTAACACACCTTTTGAATGCGAGTTACCACCCTTAGGCTATTAAGTCGTTTCTATGTAAATTCGTAATGATAAAAGGATAACTGAATTAGTCGAATTAAACAGAAGAACCACAGTAACCGTTGGTCAGAGTGTGCAAAGACTGGGTTCTATCAGACATCCTCGGCCAGTAGGATTTTTTATTTCGTAGAAAGTCACTGATTGATTAATTGAACTGACAGAACTTCTAATATCAGAATTATAAAAAGAACAGTTTTTGTTTAGCAGACAGAGCCGTCAATAGAAAAAGATTTGAATTCACTAAACACTGCTGTATCCTCGTCCACACCTTCTCTTAATGCTTTTGCACGATGATTAACTTTCGCTCTTTCTTAGCTATCTCTATTCTCACCTGTCTGTTAAATACCTCAGAGTTTGTTTTTGTCAAGGCGTAAGTATTTTTTCTTGAAAGGGACCAGCTGTCTGTTTATTTGTCGAAGGCATATTCTCATCAATACTCTATATAGGTTTTAATTAATCTGCAGACAGCCTCTGTATGTGTTCTTACAGATAACGACGGGCAAAGGCAGGGGAGGTGTGCTTTTTAATTTCCTAGCATTGTTTGTGGCTGTGATTGCATTTCTCCTAACCAGAGCTGTATGTATTCAGCAAACTCTCAATTCTGCCACCTCACACAAGAAATCATTGTTTTTCAGGCAGTGTTGTGATGCTGCCGCCGCCGCCGTTGTTGTTTTCTTGAACTGTTTTTGCCGAGGAAAGACCGAGCCCTGCTTTTCAGACATCATAGACTTACACCTGGGAGATGCTCTGTATGGTGCACCCCTGAGCAGACACACAAGAGCAGTTGGGGGTTGAAGACCTTGCTCAAGGGCACCTAATTAGTAGTTGGGGCAGGAGATTATTCGCTCCCTTCCTGCTCCCACAGAAGTTCAATTCTGTGACCTTCTGCTTACAGTCTTGCTTCGACAACCTTGAGGCTACAGCCACCCTCGACTGTACAATGAAATTCAGAACATTCTACAGCATAGCGCAATCCAGCATGATCACTTTAAGGTATTTTCCGTGGGTTTTTATTTTCCCTTCTCCCATACTCCCGTGTGAGCTTAAAGGATGAAGCTAGTCTTTTTCCACATCCTAATAACCTCTATAATCTGCCCCGTTGTTTCTCATTTATTATTCTTTATCGATTTTCATCATCAGTCCTAAACCTCCCCTTAGCCCTTCTCCCAATGAATCATTCCCTTCTCTTTCTCTCTCTCTCTCTCTCTCTCTCACTCTCACGCACACACACACACACACACACACACACACACACACACTCCAGCTGATGTTGCAACTCTCAATCGATTCAATGCCCCGAGCATATGAAGTACGGTGCCATTTTATTTTCAGTATAATACATCACAATCATGCATGCTAATGGTTTATTGTTTTGCAATCGGAACAAGTTCTGAATGCATTGTGTGGTTGGGTTGCTGTCAAATGCACTGCCGTTTGCTAAACTGAGGTGATGTAAAGTGACAGCAGGGTTGTGGTTGACAAAAATCAAACTTTGACAATATGAGGTTGGAATAATAACAGAATAAGTGCACTATTTTTATGCCTATAAAGTTAAACCTCAACAGAAAACTAAATGTGGGTAGAATTAGGATTTAATGCCAGGGTTAGTGCCAGAGCATAGGGACAGACAGCCATCTTTTAGAGCAAGGTATTTGGTTTACCTTTTCATAGAAAACTTTCACAAAGAGGCATACATTCGTGCTATTATTTACGTGCACAGCTGCACTTGCACTGATGTGCTCTACCAACAAAAAAGCTCAGAAAACTCAAAATGCACAATGGGAAACCTGTTAAATGTATATTTAGAACAGTGCTGCAGGAGGCAATACTATATAATTAATAAACCTGCGAACTGAGCTACCTTTTTTCAGTTTACACAACAAATTTAACGACAAACAACGTGATGAACTGCGATGTATATTTACAGCAATGAATGCATTCTTAAAGAAAGGCAGACACATAAGTTCAGTAGTGTATAAAGCAAGATTGCCTCTTCTAAAGGTGCAAGTGAAGCAATGAACTCACTACACACCAGAACAGTCACCAATTGTAACTGAAGAATCTCCTTAACTTATTTTCAAATTATTTCTAATTTTGGTTATACTTGAAAGCTAATTGCACAAGGTGAAGAGTGGCCTATTCTTAGTACCTACGAGGTTTACTTTCCAAAGCTTCCAAAGGGAAGACTTCAGTCTCTGTTAGCCATTTAGCCCTGGCTAGCGTCCTCCTCAGTCATGCTAAATACATCTACTGGATGCAGGTGCATTAGCTAAATCTTTAGCTTGAGCTTGGGCCTTCCCACAGTGACTAAATGCGGATTTGGCTATTCAGTTTCATTACCAAGTGATTTGGCCAGATTTTACTTAGCCTTGCAAAAGTAAGGTCTGCCCATAACATAGACACTGTAAGGTTCACATAACTCTTTATAATTATGAAGCCTTTCATTTGTATATGACTCGATTTTATGTTTCTGATCACCTGGCAAATGTTAATCTATTGTCCATGCCCCTTATAGATCTTTTTTTTTAATCCACCACCATTAATTCAAATTTTTTGATCTGTGAAACTTAATAGAAATTACAGTTTTTTTCACTTTCCACTGAAGGCTCTGCACTACAGTATGAACTGCTAAATGCCTGCTTTTTCTACAACACAATGTTAGGTGAGCTTTAAATAAACCCAAGACACAGACACAAAAGCCCTGTACTCTTAGTTCGATTCACTGTATGTGCAGAACGGATCTGGTAACAGGGTCAGATCTACTTAGTGAACTTTCCACCACTGCGTCTCTTCTAATTTCCTTTGACCAGACTTTGGTGTCGTTGTGATCTCTATCTGTGGAAACAACGCCTAAAGGGATTAATAACTTTGGAGATGGAGGTGGTGATAAATGATGCCTTGATGGTACTCTGTCTGAGACTGTACAAATTAACTCCAGTTCACTTGACATCATTTCTCTCGCTTCTCTACACAGCACATAGCTGCTCCATTATCTTACCGTACCCTCCATTGTGTTTGATATTCAATGTGAAAAACACACATTTTAAAACAGAAAGTATCATGAAACTCTAATACTGTTGGTGACTGACTCGCCAACAAAGCAAAAGAACCAGAGTAACTTCAATGCTGGGGTTTGCCGACAGCTGAGAATATACCAAAATGATTGCTATTGATGCTCTGAGGCACTCAAGAGTGAAGGGTTTTAATATGATAATATGATAATATGAAGTGATGATTTGGAACAAATAGTGCTTTGCCTTTCAGTGCCTTTCAGAGTTGTAGCAAAACATGTCGGCAATCCATATTCTGATCTGTGTCTCTGCCAGAAATAATGTCTTGATGGCACTAAAAGAGCTGGAACAATGAAAAAAAACATCCTAATGAAATTCTCTTTGGACTTGCTCTTTTGGGCAGTGAAGGCTACCTGTTGTGTTTCTCCATTTGCACATATCCATTTCATATGGAGTGGCTGCCATATCTTCAGATTATTTTCTTTCTGCCTGTCTGACTTAAAAGTGATATAAACTTACCCACTGTGAAAGATCAAAAGTGACAACAGTAACAGTATCTATAGCAGGCAGTATTTATCTACTACATACTAAATTCTAGGTATTCTAGTTTATTTTTTACCAATGAAATGACAAATGTTGCCAGTAGATTATAGAATGTAACTAGTTTAGACTAACAAATAAATAATAGATTAACAACAATTATTATTAACAATCATTATAAATGAAATAATAAATAAACTGTCACAAATTTCAGTTTCATAAGAGATGTTCATGAGATTTTTTGTTGTTGTTCTCTGATCATTTTCAGTATTTTTACAGAGTTTCCAACAGTAAAATACAAAATAAAAAAAAATACACAGAATTTGCCATTTTGACACATAAAAGAATCAGCAGCATAAATTCTTGAGTCGTAGCCACCTTATAGTCAATGTCATCACTAACCAAAACAAGCTATTTGTTATGTATATACGTATATGAGTTTATACTTACTTTAACTACACACCTAAAGTCTGCTGGAGTCATTTGGAAACAGGTCCCATCTCTTTTTTTTTCTTTTTGCCTGTCCCGTTTGGCTCTTTTGCCATCAGAATTATTGTCTAAAGGCGAAGAAAGATGCCCAACGGATTTTCTTTACCAAATTGACCATCCCAGCTTTGCCGTAATGATCCATTTGATTCACCTTTTATTCTTTATTTTATTTTCACTTGCTGAATACGGGACAGACTTGACTGGGGGAAAGAAAAGGGAGAAAGAAAGAGGGAAAGAAAAACAGTTGAGAAGAGGGACGGGGGAGAAGGGCAAAAAACAAAAACCAACAGAATAAGCAAAAAAAAAAAATAAAATAAATAAAAAATACATATATCGATCACCTGGATCACCTGTTGAGAAAGAAAAAAGAAAACAAGCAGAAGAAAACGAGAGTAATACAATAAACAACATCACAATGATATATGGGAATATGACAGTAAATACTAAATATTAAACATTATTGTGCAGCACGTAAGATCGACAGCACAGTGTGCATTGAGGTAGGAGCCAAAAAGGGTGTAGTTTGTGTGTGTGATCACCCGTGTGTACACCTGTGAGCATGGACGCGCTTGTTTTCTTAAAAGGTTCCCTCATGTAATGATCTGCTAGAGGGTGTGGGGGGCCACTGCCCCGTCCTCCAGGGCATGAAGCAGGTATGGAGGAGATCAAAACTCCAGACATCCAGAGGCCCCCAGAACATAAGAGACCAAGGAAGACCAACAGAGGGGCAGCCGTGTCACTGTCCCAGAAAGAGCTGAGGAGAGTCCCAGATGAGGGGTCACCCAGCAGCCACGGAGCAGAAGCCAGGGGGGGTTGCAGCGACGTGCCCGTAAGCTCCGCCGGCAGCCAGCTGTGCCTGAGTGACCGAGCCCCAGGCCGAGAGGCCGGGGGCACCCCACCTCCGAAGTGGCCCAAGCGAGCCCCAGGCTCCAGGCCCCGATAAGCAGCCGCCAAGGAGTGAGCCGGTGTGTACCCGGACGCCCACCCCCGGACACAAAGAACCACCAACGCACCGATGTCTGAGGGAGTCCGCCCCCGGCAGGGGAAGTGGTGGGGGGAGATAGGCCTCCAAACCTTGGAGGGCCTGAGCTGTCCTCAGAGAGGTGGCGTCTGATACCCAACCTGACATATGGACACAGACATACAGGCACACACAGATACAAACATCCATTCCCACCCTCATGCTCTCATATGCACTTACTCCACACTTAACCAACGTGGAGACAGACATAAAGAGACGCTGTACACACAATCACACTCCCCAAGCGTACTCTACGAACCGGGTCTAGGTACCCTTGCCCCTGGAGGGGGGAACCGCACCCAGACCCAGGTTGTGTTACCCTTTTTCCCTGCGGTGGGGAGAAGCAGACCGCCCCGACTCCGCAGCAGCAGGGAGGCCCCACATTCCGGACCCCAGTCGGACGGCCAACTCCTCCTCCTAGCCCCCCTGCTCCAGCAGACCGCAGAGAACGAGGGTGAGAGAAGACTCCTAACCTCCCTCCACCCGCTCATTGTAGTGTTGATGTATGTGTGTTCTAAGGTGCATTTAAAACCCAGGAGGGCATGGAGCTACCTGCCAGAGAGCAGCAGGTAAGCGCATAGTCCCTCCTGCTAGCCCTCAATGTCTACGTGTATTTAAAATTGAGAGGTGGGCAACGACGCCAGGGGTGAGGTGTACACCCTGATGGTAATTGGGATTCCGTGTAGCGTGCCCACCCCCAAGATCCTATATGTATGTGTAATGAGAGTGTGAGTAATGTGAATGTCTAAGTTGCGGGATAAAATTGAGGCAGAGGCAGCCAGAAGGGGACAGAGGGGGGGGGGGGGTTACCTCCTCTGCACCCTGGTGACACACCCCTACTCCAAGGCCCTGCATGTGTGGGTGGTTGTGGTGGAGTGGGAAGAGGGAGGCAGCTGGAGATGGGGAGGGAAGGAAGGGAGGGGCAAGTGACCCCTCCCTGGGGCCAGCTCCCCCGCTGACCCCAGTAGGCACCCCCATACTCCGCGACCCGCCAGGGAAGGGGGGCCCAGGCCCATCCGAACCGGGGCCCAGTGCAGCGGCGCCGCCCGGCCCCACAGAGCCCGGGGCAGTCCACCCAACCCCACCACAGAGAAAACTGCACCCACCTCATCATCCACTCATCTTCCAGACTACATAAGACAATAGACGCCCAGGCTGAGATCTTCCTCCACCTCTCCTGTATCTCCCCCTCTTGCAGAGAGAGTTCCTGAGAGAGGAAAGCTCCTGCAAGATGTGACACCCCCCCCCCCCCCCCCCCCCACCAGTTGAAGAGCCCCCCAGGTGGCTCGGCGCACCGGCGGCACCCCGCGCCAGTGGTGGGCCCCCATATACCCACCGGCCCACAACCCCGGCAACACACCAACCAGGACCCAGGCCCCCGAGGCCCGGCCAGGGCCCCAGGCCAGAGCCGGAGCGCCCCCAGAACCTCACGCCCGTCCCGGACCCACCCAGGGGCAGCCAGGCTACCAGGTCTTGGTTCTGAAGTGACATTATCTAAGCTGCCCAACAAACACACTAAGGGGGAAGTTGGAATGTTACATTTCAGACACTTTGATAAGTCTTCACATATCTCGCGCCAAAACTTCTGAACTGGTGGACAGAACCAAAGAGCATGGATATAATTGTCCGGTGAATTGGTTTGGCAGTGTGAGCAGTTGTTGGTAGATGCAAAGCCCATCTTGAACATCCGATGACCTGTATAGTGCACTCTATGTAGTATTTTGTATTGAATTAATTGAAGACTGGGATTTTTGATTAGATGAAAGGTTTTTAAGCAAATCTGAGACCAGAAGTTTTGGTCTAAGTTAACTGATAAATCTGCTTCCCATTTTGCAATAGGAAGTGATATTGATTCATCTGTTTTAGAAAGCATTCTGTATATTTTGGATAGTAATTTGGGGGTTTTAAGAGTAAAAAATTGAACCACACTTGGTGGTGTTTGTAGTTCAACTTGACCCGGTTTAAATTTCTTTTTTATTATGGATTTAATTTGTTGATATTCTAAAAATCTTTTCTTGTTGATCCCATATTGTGTAACTAGTCTGTCAAATGAAATAAATTCTGTTCCTTCTAGTATATGTTCTACATATTTGATTCCTTTACCATTCCAATCTGAAAAGTTTATCATATTATTGTTTTGTAATATGTCAGGGTTGTTCCAGATAGGTGTACGTTTGCATGGGATTAATGAAGACTCTGTCAACTTCAGAAACTCCCACCATGCTGTCAGAGAAGAGCTGATGTTGATGCTTTTGAAGCATTCATGTCGTTGGATGTTTGAGCTGATAAATGGTAGATCTGAAATCTCTAGATTATTGCAAAGTGCTTGTTCTACATCTAGCCAAGGTTCATCTAAAAGGGTATGTTTTAGCCATCCTGAGATAAACTGAAGCCTGTTGGCTAAGAAGTAGTGCTGAAAGTTAGGTAGTTCTAATCCTCCTTTATCCTTGGTCTTTTGTAGTGTTTTTAAGCTTATACGTGGGGGCTTATTTTTCCAAAGGAATTTGGACATATATGAATCTAGAGATCTGAACCAATCTTGCGGCGGTTTAGTTGGGATCATTGAGAATAAATAATTTATTTTTGGTAATACCATCATTTTTATAGCAGCAACCCTTCCCATGAGTGATATGGGTAGACATTTCCATCTAGCCAGATCACCTTCTACTTTCTTTAAAAGTGGGGTATGGTTTAATTTAGTTAGATCTGCAAGCTTGGGAGAAATATTAATACCTAAATATTTTATATATATACCAATTGCAGTGGAGTAGAAGAGGAATTATGGAAGCAGCAATTAATAGGAAGGACTGTAGATTTTGACCAGTTAATTGAGTAATCTGATATTCTTGCAAAAGAGTTTATCAATTCAATCACCCCAGAGATATTGGTTTGTGAATTTTGGAGAAAGAGTAACACATCATCAGCATAAAGGCTGATTTTATGTTCCACGTTCTTGCATTTTATGCCCTTAATTGCTGAATTCTGTCTAATTGCTGCTGCTAGTGGTTCGATAAAAATTGCAAACAGTGAAGGGGAGAGTGGGCATCCCTGCCTGGTGCCCCTCAGGAGACATAAGCTGGAGGATGTCTGGTCATTTGTTCTGACACAAGCTGTTGGGGAATTATATAATATTTTTAACCAGTTGATGAAAGAAGATCCAAAACCAAATTTGTGTAAAGTTGCAAATAGAAATTTCCAGTTAACTCTGTCAAACGCTTTTTCTGCATCTAAGGAAAATATTGTAGTTTCAAGGTTTTTACTGTATGAGTAGTCTATCAAATTAAGTAATCTACGTGTATTTGTTGATGAGTGCCTACCTTTTATGAAACCAGTTTGGTCAGGATGAATTAAGAGGGGGGTTATTTTCTCTAGTCTCTTCGAGAGAGCTTTGCAGATTATTTTGAGGTCTACATTAATAAGGGATATTGGACGATAGCTTGAGGGATATACAGGGTCTTTGCCTGGTTTTAGCAGGAGATTAATGTTTGCAGAATTCATATTTGATGGAAGTCTGCCCTTTTCTTTGATTTCTAACAACGTTCTGTAAAAAACTGGTGCTAGAATCGTCCAGAATTCTTTGTAGAATTCTGCAGGAAAGCCGTCTGGACCTGGAGCCTTATTATTGGACATACTTATCAGGGCTTCCTGGAGTTCACCTAATGTCAGTGGCGAATCCAGTGCCATTGCTTGAGCTTCTAATAATTTTGGGAGAGTTATGTTGTCTAAAAATTGATCAATTTCCTTTTTAGATGGGTTTATTTGTGGTGAATACAACGTTTTATAGAAATCCCTGAAAATGTTGTTTATTTGTTTCGGTTCATATATTGTGTTCCCAGATGAATCTTGAACAGCACATATAGTTGTTTTTTCTTTATTTATTTTTAGCTGGTTTGCTAGAAATTGACCGGATTTATTACTATGTTCATAATTTTGTAAGCGTAGTCTTTGTACTAAGAATTTTGTTTTTCTATCAATTATCTCATTTAATTCTAGTTTTGTTTTGCGTATTTTGTTCAATGTTTCCTGATCTTGGTGGGACGTAGGCTTCTTCTAGTGATTTGATGTTTTTTTCTAATTCCTGAATATTTTTGTTTTCTTTTTTCTTTTTATGTGATGAGAAAGAAATTATTTTACCTCTCATCACAGCTTTCCCTGCTTCCCATAAAACAGAAGCTGATGTTCCGGGAGTGTCATTAAAGTCTAAATATGAAGTCCACTCTTTTTTAAAATATTTAATAAAGTCTTCATCTTTAAGCAGTGATGTATTAAATCTCCAGTTTTTACTTGGCATAGTATTATTCTTGTGCATTAGTGTTAAAGATACAGGAGCATGATCGCTGACAGCTATAGGGTGAATCTCAGTGTCTGAAACGTCACTCAGCAGTGAGCTGCTGACCAAAAAATAATCTAGACGAGAGTAGGAGTGATAAACATGTGAAAAAAAAGTATATTCCTTACTGGTGGGGTGAAGGGTCCCATCTCTGAGTGTATATCCAGTCATAAATCCAAACTGACCAATCAGCATTAGCAGATTATTTATTTATTGCACAAAAGAACAAACAAGTGGAAAACAAACACCATCAGCTGTATCAGCTATAAATGTCATTAGCATGCTGTTAATTTGCAAAACTCCTGTAAAAGATTAATATATATAAATTGTTTTGTTTTAATTATGACATATAACTAATGTTATATGACCAAAGTTGAGTTTAGTTAGAATGTGGTTTTTGTCTAGAAGCATGCGTAAAAGTGTTTCAGCAGTTTCATGGGGAAGCAGACTGTGTAAGCTGTGTGCGCTCATTTGTGGCACCGTGCATGCATTGGTCACCAAGATACCAATCTAATCATGAAGGAGGTAACAAACAGCATGCACTCCAACACCAGTGTTTTATTGTTCTAGGTTCAGGCACTAACTTTGTATGATAGAACACCATTTGGTTGCTTGGTTTACAAGCTTTTTTGTTTTTCTTATGGCTTAGCACTACCTCAGATAGTGGCTGGAGTAATTACAAATCCACGGTCTATGTTGTGTGAAGAATAATGCCTGGAATTTAAGTTACCCCACAAACGATTACATCCTGGAGTTGTTGAGCCTGTGATAATGAGTGACTAGGTATAAAACACCTGTAAATCCTAAACTGATAATTAAATGATTTTGTTAAAACCTTAAAAGCTGTTTGATTTAAAAATCCATTTTGGGGGCGAACAGAGACAAAATATAATTGTATTATAGTCCAAATACTTATAGATGTAACTATGCATGCAGTATGTTTGATAGACAAGACATAAAAGACATAAAACCAAAACCTATAAAATCTGTTTTTTGTTTTTAAATATATTCAGAAAACACATCTTTTATACAGATCAAATTATCAGATTTCTAGATATATGAAATGCAGTGTTTATGATATTTATTATTCAAGCACAATTAATTTAGTTGCTATTTCTGTTGTCATTAATAATGATAATTAACAATACAAAATTGAATAATTACTAGTAATAATAATGAATAATAATTTAGGAATTGATAAAGAGCTCTAGAAAATCCACTGAGTGTGAGTTTTGATGACACAGTATGGGCATCACTGGTTCAGTTCATGAAGACAAATGTAAATTTAAAAAAAAAAACAGGGAAATAATACATCTGATGTTCTCGTTTTTTTTTTTAGTAACCTTTTTATATTTTATTGAAATGTTGCTTTTTGGAAACCATCCGTTCATGGACTTTAAAGTTGCTGAGTTATAGGATTTCCACGTTACACGGAGCTGTTCACAGTTCAGTTCACTAGAAACATTCATAATTTGATCAAAGATCAAATAATGATATTTACCCAAGAGTAGTCAGCAGATTAGAGAACCTGAGTGTGTACGAATAAAACATGATGGGGTTGTAAAACTGCGACAGAGTACTTACTTGCCACACAGTTTAGTGGATTAAGGAGTGCCACAGTCACACTCGCTTAAACGTTTGTGTCAACAAGGAAAGCAAGTCACTGGCTGAATCAATGCGCTGCATGCTGTCTTGGATGCTTTAGAGGTTATGCAAATGAATGAGGCTAGAATGTGACATTTTGAAAGCCCTGGATGGATAACCCCTATTAGCAAAGGCTTTGACGGATCTTAAAAGGTACTTTCCCCTCCCTTCATGGTGGTTTATTCTACTCTCTCACTCCCCTTTCAGTGTGATTTGTGGTCAGCAGGGTCAGCAGTGAGTTCATATAAAACAAACAGAGCCTCCGCTGTAGGGGAGCCCACCTGTGAAATGGAAGCCCTCAGTAAAACAAAAAGAAGAAGAAGAAAAGAAAAGCTGCTGGATTCAAGAACCGTAGAGCACATAAGTGATTCTGTGTTGCATCAGATTCTGCAAAAAAATGTGGCAAAGAAAGCAGGGCTTACTGAAACCAAGACTCTGCATTTTATCACTGTTGTTTCACAGTAGTGATTCATGGAAATGAGCTACAACAAGCTGTCCGTAGCTACAGAGTCAACAGCCGAGCGTTCCCAGAACAACAACCAGAGCCAATAATTGCTCATAGTCAAAATTATTACAAGGTAAACACACATCATAAAATGAGAACAAAATGTCATATTCACGCTCCCCAATGAAGGGTGGGTATTGTTTGGACAGTGCCCAAATGACATGCTAACCTTTATAAAAATTGGTTGCAGCAATTAACTGATGGGATGACAATAGGAACACCCAAAAGCAAAGTGTGATGGATGAGGCTGCAATTATCTGGTTGAAAGTCCTTAAACAGAACGAGTGAGAGAAGAATAGAGAGGATGATTGAATTCTGACACACACAAGTGCTCAATTAGAGGCGGGATGTAAAATTGCTGGTGTAACCTACAATTGTTGTAAACGGTGTTGGCGAATGATGATCTGCATATACCTTGAGATACTGGGCTTCTTCAGCAGAATAAGGAAAACTGGCTTCTTAGATTATCCATTATGATAATAATCACTATTTACATATGTATATTTATTCTTTTATTTGTTAACTGCAAATATTTTTTTAGTGAATTAGCGAGAAGAGACATTTGTGTGAAAAAGAACTGCAATATATACATATTGTGCAAATGTGCAAGCATAAACTATGATGCTAAGAACACGGAGATAAAAGACATGGCAATATTATCACTAAAACTGCATTGCATAGGCTATAAACGCAGACACCAGCTCTTCTTTTATGAGAAGTTTTCTTTTTGTCATCCACCCTCCAGACACCTTATGGCACCTTTAACAATTTAAAGTGGTGGAACTGTGAAAAACAATATAAATGGGGTAAATTAGGGTGATAGTGGTGTTCCTTCCGCGCTGTAAAACTGCTAAATTCTATATTGTGAAATCACAATATGCTAGAATTGGAGACAACTATTCATTTAGGTTTGTTTTTTCTTTTAAACTGGGTTAGATGTAGTCAGAACTTGCACTGCAACCAGTCAAGATAA
The DNA here is from genome assembly GCF_056152115.1 of Neolamprologus brichardi. NCBI lineage: Eukaryota > Metazoa > Chordata > Actinopteri > Cichliformes > Cichlidae > Neolamprologus > Neolamprologus brichardi. The sequence goes on along the minus strand of NC_142114.1, from coordinate 20,657,008 downwards.
TGAGCAAATAGGGAGCTGGACATTTGTTGTTTCTGCGTGTTCAGCAGTTGTAAAGAAATCTTTATAGGGGGAAAAAAATGTACATCAGAGATGCTTAAAATTCACTTTACTTGAGACACTTTTTATCCAGAAAGCTGAGCTATCAACCACAATCTTTGTTGGGAAAAATACTTTAACCCTTATTGTTAACTTTTAGCCTTCCTATTCAAACACCAAAACTGTTTCATAGGTCACTATATAGTTAAATGCAGCCTTTATTTGTGGTAAAGATACAGTGTAAGGAAATTTGCATTATTTATTAGATAGTATTGAGGGTCATATTTCTTGCTATTCGGAGGAGTTGATCATGAATAATGCATGTTTTCTCTGCGTAGCTATTCAAACAAGCTCTCTGGAGGATAACGTGGATTCTTTTAGAGAAAAATAAATTTAGAGAGATCTAAACAATTTTAGGTGAATAATGTCAAATTTATCTAAGAATTCAAGAAAGACTTGTTAAAGAATTATGATGTTAAATGAAATATCTTCTATAGTACAGGCTACCACTTAAAGAAAGTGGGGGAAACAAAACAGGCCATTGAGCTGAACATACAGCCTAATTAATTATTTTAAAGTACTTAGCTTGGAAAGCCGTGTCACTGGAGAGACATGATTGCCTGTGATGATACCACTTAGGGAAGGGTTCCCGTAGTAAGGAAAAAGAAAATTACAGGTTTGAATAACTGGATGGTCATTACTCAAAGTCTTACACACGTAATTAAAGATTAAACAATGTACTTGATACCATTTATCTTGAATAGATAAACATTGGGAAATACATTCAGATACTTCACTTTATGCTGTTCTGAGTGCAACCTCCTGTTGTTAAAATTATGTGTTGCTCCATGTCAGCATGTCATCGGTGCTCCTATATATTAAGCAAGTTGCTGTTCACTAGTGGGAGCTTTTACAGGTGCCCAAGTCTACATTATGCTCTACTTTAGTCGCAGCATGAAAGACAGGAAAATTATCACACTAGAGCCAAAAGTTCAGTGACAAAAGCCATGCAGTCATTGATAAATCCCAAGGGACACAGACAGAGTGAGAAATGCGACAAAGGATCAAAGTCATGAATATTTAAAGTGGGGATAACAGATATAAAGTCTAAAGGAATAGGAGGTAAAATCAAAGTTAGATGAACAAAGTTTGTATTATGCCCAAGACAATCTTCTGTATATCTCATTCAGTTTTGTACAATTCAGTCCTTTTATAATACAAATCAGTGCATCTAGGATGTTAAGCTGTTGCAATGAGATTTAAAATAATATAATAGATCAAAGTTAAAGGTGAAGCAGACAGACCTTGGTTCAATGACCAGGGGCATTGTCATCTGTCAGCTTTATAGCACCTCAGTTTGACTTTAGAATGAGCTGTTGGACAAACACACAAACAACAATTTAGACAAGATCAGGCCCCCAGCTCACTGAACCCACAATAGGTAAAGCTTTAGAGAGGTTTCCTATGAGATTTCACTTCTTGTTGTCATTGACTTGTTTGTAGTGGATGTTGAGGAAACATGAACGATGACAGCTTTTAACCTAATTAACTTTACACTCAGTACTGCACCTCCTGGGGTCCCCAACAATTATGGCTTAGTCACACTAGACTAAGATGGCAACCCCCTTGCACCAAGGAAAACATTAATAAAAAATTAGTCAACACTCAAGCTCTGGGCAACCAAACAATTGTTGTCCAACTCGGACTGAATATATAAATACAGATAGATTGCCAACACATTCCAAAGAACTGGAGACATCATCTGTGACGTGTCTCTTTGCATTAGTGGACTTGACCCAGCTGGATGCCAGCAAGCTATATTCCTATATAAAAGCAATGTTGCCTATGTCACTTAGCAACTTGCAGTTAAATCACCATCCTTGAGCAACTACATAACTATTTGTGGAAGGCTTGAGGTTCTGGCTGGACTCTGAATCTAAGTAGTTACTTACATGTACAGTTACTTGTCCTGTTATCATAATCATATTGCATGTCATTGCCAATTTAATCCCATTCATTGCAAACTGATAACAACTTGATGCCACCCTTTTACCGCTAGCTTGACTCAAAGTCGCTTTGAAGATAGCAACTGACTGCTAGTGGCCGCAGACCTGGTCCCTAGTTTTGAAAAAAAAAAAAACATTTCCAAGATAACAAGATGACAACTTCATTGCATACAATCACAATAGTTTTGGTTACTGGTTACTGCTTTAGTGTAACTGTAGCATTAGCTGAATAGCTGTTCAGAACCAACAAGGACACAGATGCATACAGAGATTCCTTCATTTATTAGCATGATTTACAGAACTGAAAGACCACGGGTAGGTTTTGATCAAATTTAAACTTCCACCTGAGAACAGCCTCTCCTGCTACAATCCTCTATTCTATTCTATGCTTCAGTAACTTAACTGAAGCAACTGAAGCTGTTTCCTATATCAAGGACAGCTAAGAGGCAGCTGAGGAGGAAAGTGAGATCATTTCCTGTTATTATTCCCTGACCAATTTTTTTAACAGCCAAAATTCTACCAGTGACCTTGTCAAATGCTTCCTTCTATAGCCACTAGGCAGCCACTGTGCCAAAAAATTGATGACATCTACAAGCACTCAATTTAGTGTTGTAACATGATGTGCTGTGAAAAACTGTATTTTCATTTTGTCACCCCAATTCATAAATAGATCCTCATTTCTCCGTTGCATATTTCACTAGAGGACAATGGAGTCACACGAAACGTTACACAAATCTCTTCCCGGTGTCTGACATCTAATCTAATGCCGTCCTCCATCCATTTATTTTCACTCCTGCTTTACAGACTATTATGTTTTTAACATTTGAGACTCCCAGTGCCCAGGCCCTCCTTTATCTTATTGAGTGACTTCTCGGTTAGGCAGGATACTTGGTTTGCCATTTGTATGGGTGCTGGACGCTTCATAAAACTCCAATGAGTCAATTAGGTTTCCCATCCAGGTTCTTCACCAGATCAGAGCTTTTCAAGGACTTTGGCTGATTTAAACCGTGTCACAGGTGCAACAGTTTATCCAAGAATGACATTTAAAAAAAGAAAAAATCAAAGAAAAAGAAAGAAAAAAAAAAGATGGGATCATGTTGAGTAGCTATGATTTCCCCCGTCAAGAGCGCCATCACATATATTGCATGTCCGTTTCTCTGTCTTTGGATGTTTTGTTATTTCTTTTTTCTGGTGCTGCATGTATCAGCGTTCAACCAAAATAGTTGACTTGAATAAAGAGTTGACTCTTTATTCCGATATTCTCATCTCTTGCTTCAGGCAAAGACAGCAACACACCAAATGCACACCCACATGAATCATTTCAACAGCTTCCCTTTTTGGGGACAAGTCCGGTCCCACAAGCATTATCTAACATAATATTACACTCCATAATTCACTCCATAATCGCAAGGCTGTTAGAGGAAGGATAGACTAATGTAAAAATGCAAGAGAAGAAATTTTAATTGCCCACCATCATATCTACTTGATCACATTTACAAAACCATCTTTTTCCTTCTTTGTATCTCGGTCCCACACAGCCAGCTCGAGTCTTTAAAATAAAGATATATAAGGTGATTAATGTTCGTGCTGCACTGTAGGCTGTAATTCTGGAATTATTTATTGATTTCAGACATGGGCCTTTGCCTCTGGGTGACATATGAGCCTAAGCAACATGTCCTACAATGCAATACCTGTGGTACACAGATGATGAAGTCATGCATTCAAAATCACATTAGCATGGCTTTGACCAGTTTTACATAACGTATCCCCAGATACTGTGGCTCCCACTGGGACTTGAATAACGCAGAAGGCCTTGTGCAGTATCTTCCTGTGTTCTAAATACCCCCTCTCAACTTTTTATAAATGTGCAGCATTTATCATTTGGAATTCTACCACAAAAGCCTCTGTGTATCACTGGGGGAAGGAGCGAGAAATGGCAAAGGGAGTACTGGAATAAATTATTCGCAGACAAATCTTTTATTCCAACACGGAGCACAGAAAACAAGTGTGCCAGCTCCCCCAGTAATTCAAGAGGTACTTTTCTTTTGTTCTGCCCTTTGTTTTTTGCGTGAATGTGGAAATAGAAGTTGCTAAATAAGGCCCCTCCCATTTCCCCAATTCCCCTAAAAACTTTGTCTATCTTTCTCTTTCACTTTGGCAACCTCTATTAACCAATAGATCATTACCTTTTGTTGATTTTCAGTAAGGTGCACGTGTAATTAAGTGACACACTCAGAGTCTAGACTCCGAGTTGGCAGATGCATGCCTTCCAGTGTTTATTAAGTTTGCCAATTGAATAAATTACCTGTGGTAGCCATATAATTGAGTTGACCTTTTAAAATAACAAGACGGATGGCTCTGATGTGCCACAATGGACGTCACACCTTCCTCCTCCCTGTGTGACCCTCTCTTTCATTGTTTGGACTAGATTCCTCTTGTTAAGACTTCATTACTGCCACACTATCAATATTTCATCCTTATTCTCTCCAGCTGCTTTTGGTTGCATTGTAGATGACAGTCACAGAGGAGGAAAGACTTGGTCAAAAGGAATGAGATTGAGGGAAAGGGAGAGGAAGCTCAAACGTGGTACTTGGATGGGGTATCACAAAATGACTCACAGACCTAAATTAATAAGTATTCTCATTAGATCGTGTTTGAGAGTTTTGCATGACAAGTGGAGCTTCCAAATAAGACATTCTGCTTTCAAGCCATTTGTTTCCCAAAGGGTCGAATTTAAACCCGAGAACAGTTCCTACTTCAATTGATAGAAAAACTCTAATTAAAGGTAATGTCAGTTCATTATACGCTGTTTTTTAGAGTGGTCCCGCTTTTCATTTATACTGTACTGTTTCTAACTGGATACATTAGTGCTTGGGAGTTCATCTCAAAATCTAAGTGTGTTACAAACTTCGTTTCCACCATCAGCCCTGGGATTTGAACTGAAGTCTTTTCCTCACAAATCCATCCAGTCTTACCTTTAGCTTGCTACCTACCTTCTCGGGAGCACTAAGGCTTAAAAGAACTTCATCACTGCAGTAGCCAAGGACTGCACTCAGAGCTGCTACTGGATAAAACTCTCCTAGTCTTAGAATAACATTCTGTTGTGTTCACTCTGCCAGCACAGTCTCTTGATCATGTCGAATGTTGCGTTGCAGTTTCTTCAGGAATGTTTCAAGGCCTGCCTTGTTATTACACCTGGGGTTCAAGTGTGTGCTTGAATTATTGATGCCTACAGGTGCATATAGTACAGTAAATGATGCATAACCCTCATCTATTCCAACCAAGGTCTGTATTTAGAAAGTGATTTTCACTGCTACAAGATTTGATTCACTCTAAATGATCGCTGAACGTTATACATGACCACATGACCGCTAACATAATATTTAGAAGTGAGATTATCGCCTACCTATGGTGCAAAAAAGGGAGGAATTGCATCATCTGTGCACTTCCACAGCAAAAGTGCCGCAGTGATGCAGATGTTTTGTACAACATCAAAATGTGTTTGCTCAGTATATGTATATGTGTATGTGTTTGCCCCATGTTTTAGTGCTTGTGAGCAATGCGTATTTGTTGTACTTGCTTGTGTGTACTGAATACACATGTGTAATTGTGGGTGTGCATATGTGTGTGTGAGAGAGAGAGACAGCGAGAGAGAGAGAGCAATCTTGAGATACCTGTTTGTTTAGCTCCAGGCTTTCAGACTGTCAGTGCGAGGGCTGTGTAGTGAAACATAACATGCTGTCATCTCCGTAACAAGTCTAGCCGCCGGGACTCAACACACACCTCGGTGAGACAAGATGATATGGCACAGCATCTAACTCTCCACATTCTGGCTCAGCAGTTGACACTTAGGACCACAGCTGCTCAGGGGATAATGCAAAGGAATGAAACACAATACTGTTGGTGCATTTCTTTTTTCTGGCTCTTTAAGCTTTATGGAGCTCACTCATTTTTTTATAAGTGCATTATATGAGGCAAATTTGATGTTAATCTACCAGCTTCGGTTTGAGAGATAAGGCATCACACAGGCTTATACCTGAAGATAAATGCGATCATCTAAAAGGAGGTGAAAAAGGCCTTCGCTCTTTGAAGAGTTGTTTTTTTTTTTTTTTACCCTGCAATTCTGAGCCAGCCTTCATGTTGTTTGTCTTTGCCCATCTGTTGTCTAAACACCATGCTCCTAGAGGCACATCAGGCCTGGTCTGTAAGCTGTTACAGACGGGAAGTCAAGCGCCTCTTTCAATTACTCTCTTATTGGCTTAGACCTCCCTCTGGACAGGCCAGGGCCAGTGTCAATCCTGCTCGTAATGAGAGGAGATCTCTCCCCTCGGAGGAAGTGTCTCTTTGGGTTTATGTTACATGTTCTCCTAACCCAGCAAATAGGAAGTGCATGGGTTGAGCATTGTGTATTTGACCATATGTTTGTACAGGACTTGTGAGTATGTGTGTTTGTAGTCCTCCTCTACATTTTACCTCTCTACTTTCACGTTTTCTCTTGTCATAATCACTTCACACAGAGGCAATCCTTTCCCAATCTCAGTCATCTGTTCAAACATAATCTACGACCAACTAAGCATCAATTTTGGAGCCACATTTGACATTTTGCTCGACAGAGGACACTGCCCTTTTGCTTGCCAGCTAGTTGTCTGGTGTAGCTGGCCAGTACAAAACACCCAAACCTCTCTCCCAGCTAAATCTAAACTTTTTGTTCTACCCCAGGGATTGACTGCGTGTTGTGTGTATGTGAGTGTGTGTTTGTATTTCCCAGCCAGACAGCTGTATGCCAGCCCAGTGTGAAGGTCAGGGTACAGCCCGACTACCAGCAGGATATGTCACACCAGGACAGGCCATGGCAGCCATGCACAAAATTGCCTCAACAGATCACAGACCTCCACCCATCTGCTGTGACGCCAGATTGGGGGTTGCAGAAGGTTGAATTCAGTGGTCGAGCTAATAGCTCTCAGTGAGATTCACCACAGTAGTGTAGACCAATTTGTAAATTGAGCGTTTGTTCCCTCAGAGATTTGTGAATTAATGAGATACTACTCAAATGCTCCGGGATTGCTATTAAGGTTCCACTACTGGCACATAGGGACCATATGTCGATGTGCGTTTTAGTAACAACCATGGCCTTCAACTTTTGCTTTATAATTTCATTTACAGCAATAAGAGTTTTGGCATTTCAGCGACAGTCCTTCCTCTTAAATGTTACAAGTAGGTTACATTTGATATCAAGTGACAAGGCGTAATATACCTGTCTTTGTGGATGTGACAAGACAGCATTTTTAAAGCAGCAGGCATAGTTGGTAGACACACTTTGCTGTCCAGTCAATGTGACAAAAAAAGGTAATGTCTCGATAACTTTGGCAGCACATAAATATAAGTCATACCTCCACCTGTGACTGTGGTAGAACAACATCCCAGCTGTCAAGCAAACAAACATATTGCTTGTATGAGGCAAAAAAAAGAGAGGATTCTATGTTTTCTAAGCCTGCTGAAGTGCACAAACATACTTCCACAGCAACTAGTACTGTAGTCACAAAGTGATGCAATAGAAGTGGAATGAAACTATAATTTAGTAGCATACCATCCCCTTTCTAGAAATCTGTCAGTCAGACATGTAAACACCAGCATCATCATGCAAGTGCATCATAAAAACGAATTGGCTCGACCGAAGAGCAGAATAAACTGACAACTTTAGAGTAGCGACCAAGTTTCTGTGTCAAAGTTTAATTACATTCTCCTACTGTGGAAATTATAAAACTGCTGACCTGTGGGAGAATGTGATGGCTTGCAGTCACACAGCATAGAATATGTATTATTATTATATACAGCTTCGAGATTGGTTGCGGGGCTGAACAGAAAGTCTGCGAGAAAGCGCCTTTCTGTCTGCAGTTTCTATTTCTGTTTCCGTTCCTTGTGGCTGATGTGTCCCATCTTGGAGGAGTCAATCTTCCTCACAAAGGAGGAGCCTGCCTTCCCTAGGGACATCGTTTATTCATGTATCAGATTTATTTTTTGCTGCCATGGCCTCCCTGGATTCACACCGCATTTATTACGGGGGTGTGGGGTGTGGTGGTGGGGGTGTAATGAAAATTGAATTCATATGGCAAAGCCCCACATGCATTGTGTGACTTGGGTGCAGTGCGAAGGTCTCCTCCCTCCACTACAGCTGACTGTAATATCAGATTCAAAGCTGAGATAGAAATTTGCACTTATTAAAAAAAAAATACCGAAAGTTTTCAAGGAGAGAAATAGTCTCAATTTGAAGTTAATAAAAAAAAGAGTATTTAAGGATGGAAAGTTCATTTTTGTTTCTTTCTTTTCTTTTGCGGTTGAGTTTTGCCAGAGGAGGAATTGAGCTGCTGGTAGAAACAAAGTCTCAGCAGCTCTTTGGAAAAGCACAGAACAACAATAACATGAAATAACTGATTGCATAGATGCATCCATCAGCTTATATTTATTTTATTTCAAGCAACACAACTCTGAGAACTTCAAGTATCTGTAAAGAGCAAAATGCTCAGAAGCTATAATTGGCTGCAATTCTCCAAACAGAACAATCTTCGCACCTTAGCTGTGTCCCAGATCTATACTCCATACTAATTCTTAAAGGCTATTTTTTTTCTTTTGTCTGCACAGCGCTCACAGTCGGAAATGACAAAATTAAGTGCACTCACAGATGTCAGTTCAAAATGAGCTTGACTTCCAAGTGTGCAATTGATGGACACTATTTTCTCATAACACAGTGCACAAAGGAAAAAAGAGGAGCTGTTCATAGTTTAAAAAAATAAATAAGTAAATAAAACAATTTGTCGAACTCAGTACGACAGCCCAAGGAACATCTCTGAAAGCCAAAGCTAAAATATTACATCTGAGGAAACACAATGTTCTTTGTCTTTGTTCAGTTTAATTGGCAGTCTCCTTTTAATACCAGATTTATTGATGCCTGTCTCTGTGTGTGTCCTTTTATTTATTTTGGGAGGAAATCATGAACTACATGGATTTCATGTAAAGTGGGTAAAAAAGGATAATAATTAAAAAAAACATTCTTAGAACAGTTATTACATAGTATATACTGAGCAGTACTGTTGTCTACTTGTGGCTGGCCTGATGTATTTTCCTGCTGTCGTTGTTGCTCAGGAAAGAAAACATTTCAGTTCAATTCATTAGAACAATAAAAAGAAAAGTGGGCAGGATGCATCTTGAATTACGTCTGTATTTCCTCACTCACTTTTCCCTGTATAGGCTAACTGACTCTTTATTTTAAAATTAAAATTAAACACATTTCAGATGCAGTGCCTGCAACGGCCGTGACCTTTGATCTATTGATACTTGTTTCTGGGCATTCATTTATATTTTTTACTGTTTCTCAAAAAGAATTTTCCATTATTTTCAACATTATTTTCTTGTCCCTGAACATGACTTTTCATCAGTCCACTCTCATATGTACTGATTCGTGTCCATGTAAACAAATTCAATATTTTCCACTTTTAGGGGGAAAAAAGGTCCACATTTGGAGGTTGGAGGGGCTGCTGAAGCAAGGCGTTTTGACATTCATACCAGAGTTCCAAGTATACAGATGTGCATACATCATTTTTGTCATTTATGTTATTAATAAAAAAAATTCTGCTGCTTGGCTGAGTAACAATAACTGAGGCAAGATTGGGCAATAAAAAGAGTTGGAAAAAGATCATAGGTTTTGGTTAAAACACAGCAATTAAGCTTTCGTTTTCATGGTTGGCATGGTGACAACTCAGCCAGGATGACACCTGTTCGAAATATTATGAAGCAAAATTCACTTTATACATATTGCTTTAAAATCTATACACATTAACACAAAAAAAACCCGTAAATAATTTGCATCGATGGAAGCGTGATTGTTTCACTCGTTCTTATGAGATTAGGCTGACAATCCAGACATGTAAGCATCATTTGTGATGTATGTATACATGTATACAGTGTTATGGTTTTGTTATAGATCAAAACATTGTGCAAAGATAAAAGTAGTGTTGTGGCAAATACACAGTTTTTTGTTACCAATCCCCCAGAGAGTGTACATTTTATATGTAATAACTAAAGCTGTGGCAATACAAAATGATGTTCATAGTAAGATACGACAGAGTGCTGAATGGGCAAATAAGGGAGAGATTTCATATCCAGTTAGGATAATGTTTTGATTTGTTAGAATTCAAACTGATAACTTTTATTAATAAAATCATCAGATCAAAGCCAGAAGACCACTCACAGGATTAAAATGTCTTTAAACATTCCCTTGGTGACAGATTATACAAAACGGCAAGGGAATGAAATTGCTGCATCCAAAATGCTTGTCATTGACGACTACCTCTACGCATTAATTGGTTAACTCAATAGAGAAGAATGTATTGTAGACATACTATCTTTTTGTATCATCACTGACGAGTGTTGAGTCACAGAGTTGAATCAATAAGATGCAAGGGTATGTTACTGTGTCAGAGTGTGGTGGCTTTGTTGAAGTGCAGAGGACCCAAACTGCTGGATGCAGGAGACACAAATAATCCAACAAACAGTAGGCTTTAATTTCAGCAGTCCAAGTCCACAAATTAACAAAGGCCAAAGAAAACCAAAGTCTGAAATCCACAAAGATCAACAACAGAAGAACATACAGAAAACACATCAGCGGACACTGGAAAGACACCACTACATATGCATGCAGTGGAGGAACAATCAGGAAAAAAATCAGAAAAGTAAAACAAAAATGAGACACCATGAAGACAGAGACAAGGAAACACCGAAGTTCAATGGCACAGATAGGGAAACAATGAGGGAACTAACCATGCAAGAAATAAAACTCAATATTCAAACTGAAATAAATAGAGACCAAGAATCCCCAAACAGTACTAGAATAGCCATATAAAACTATACAATGTGATTACCAGAATGATAATGAAAGCATGAACCCAAACGTAAGATCACAACCTAGTAACAGCAACCTAATAGGAAAGCCATAAAGTGAAAACATAAATCAAGACTCAGCAACCATAAGAAAGCAAAGTAAGTATCAGAATAACAAAGAAATCAATCCTGGAGTCCAAAACTTCAAATAATTTAAATAAATAATAAAACACCTGTCCTAATCCTAAACACACAAAAGGCACTTGGACAATGAAAAATGTAGTGAAGTATAGACAGTGAACCTACAGTAAAAACAGCTATGTGTAATTGCACAATTATCCAGTCAGCCAATCACATGGTGGCAATGTGGTGCATGCGTTAATACAGACCTTCACATCAGGACCTTCAGTTAATGTTTATATGAGACATGTGGCATGGGACTCTGTCCTGTTGTCGGTGCCAGGCGCGTTAGTTTGAGCATTTTCAAACTATTTGCCTTGTGTCAACAGTCCAAGCTAATAGTGGTGTAATGGTGCTGGGACTGATTTCTTGGCACTGTGCGTGCCTCCTAATCCCAGTCAATCATGGTTTGAATATTGCTATTGACCTGTGCATCCCTTTATGGCCATCATTTACACACATTCCAATCACTATTTCCAGCACCACAAGACACCACAAGACAAAGTTTGTCTGTAACAGTTAGTCTAGTGTACTTCATTGGAAGAGAGCATCCTGTAGAAACTGGATTATATAAAAGAGAGGTTTGCAGCACAAATGTAAAGCTGAAGCAATCATATTAACATGGACAAGAATTTCAAAGAAATTATTCCAGCAGCTAAAAAATGAAACGAATATATTTAATAAACTGTTCAACTCAAACATTAACAAAAGACTTCAGATTGTGCTTTCTATAATGAAAGGTTGTGTACTGCTTTCTCAGTTACTGAAAACACAGTTTTACATTGGTTTGCCCGACTGTACCTTAGTATTATCATTTTGCATTTTTACCCTATATCCGATTGCATGAATGGTTATTGAGTTTTATGATTTTATATGAGCTTACATTAACATTGAAATGATTATTTACAGGGATATTTAAGAAGCATCAGATTCAGAGAAGACCACTGTGCTCATCTTATCCACTGCTTAAAGTGGATACATGCAGACTCCCTGATAGGTAGTCAGTGAGTCTGCATAGAACAAACTGACAGAAAATACAGAGAGACTTCACACCACGACAGGGAGTCGAGAACTATCAATCTGTTTCCTCCAAAGAGTCTTCATCTCCTCCCCCTTCATCTTCATCCCTTCCCGCTCAACTCACCCTTATCGTTTGTCCCCTTTACCTTGAGTACATTTTTCCTTCATCCGTCTCTGCAATTCCTTCTGCTGTGCCTGACAGGTTGGCCTTTTTAAATGACCGTTTGTCATTGAGGGAGGCGTCAAGTTACTTTGGAGAGCTGTTTGTCCTCAAGTATGAGGCAAAAGGAACACGGGGAGGAAGCGGTGAAGTAGGGGGAGTGGTAGATTGAAAAGTGAGGAGGAGATGACGGGAGGAAGGAAGGGGGTGAGGTTCTGGTTGATTTACAGCCCCACTGCTGTCTCAAAAGACTAGATCTCTTTTCGTCTGAAAACATCCATTTGTAACAGGGAAAAGAGAATTTGTTTTGTTATTTACTCATCTAGTAGAAATAATGCCAAGTGAATTTTCCTTTTGAACCACCTCCAGTCCTGGAGTTGTCACGTGATTGCTTGTTTGAGATAACCTTTAGTTGTTGTTGTTGTAACCTCTTTTTTTTTTTTATCATTGTCTATCTTGGCCTTCTCTGCTTTCCTTTGTGACAGGGTTTTCTTTTCTTTTTTCTTTTTGCAGGAATAGTTGCCTCCAGATTTTCCTCTTTCGACCACATAACCTATAAGGTAAAAGCTATAGCTGCCTGATTCTAGTGGCAGAATCAATCACTACTTTTCCTGGGAGATGACCCAGTGGCATATAAAGAAAAATAGGCTTTTTTGGAACCTCCCTGACCTATCCAACAAAATCAGCATTTACTTTATCATGATAAGTTAAAGCAAAAACCCATAAAATAAATCCTGCCTCTGACAGTGAGAGGGAATGTTTTAAATGCATAATGTAAAACTAAAACCACTGGACTGAGATCCTGTAACTTTAAACCAAAAGTAAAGCCAGTTGATCTTTTCAGACATGGCTGATGAGACCTTTTTTCCTGTCTCTCAGTGCGTTCCCTCCTCTATCTTATTCTCTCATTTCTGTCTTACAAGCTCACTCTGCCTACCCCGCTGACATGCTTCACCACAAGCACTAAGCACATCCCCACTGTTGGGTCTAGAGTTCACACTGCTGACAGTGCCAATTCATTAGTGTCCACTGACGCACAGCCAAATTCTAAGTTAAAATGCCACAAGGCGTTACAATTTCCTTTTTTCCCACCAAGATTTTTTTTTGTTTTTATGGAGGAAGTGATTAAAAACTATGCTCTCCCTTCCTTCATCCTTAAAACCTAAATCAATTAGATGGAGAAAGAATCAGAACGATAGTAAATGCAACCGATCATCAGAGGCCACAACCAAGAAGAAAGACACACACACAGCTTTATGTGTGGCTGGCTTCCTCTGAGCCTTTAACACTTTAATTAAATTGGATCTGCTTCGTAATTATTCTAATTGATAAATTATGACTTGATTATGTCACATTACGCCTCAGTAAATTTAAAATGCGCATTTGCTTGACAAATACAAAAATGACTACCACACATTTGAAGTTAACGTGGGATGGCCTTGGCCGTACCAAGGGGAATCCACAGAGCACTGAAGATTCCCATTCATTTTCTGTTGCTGTGCAGGGTTGGGCAGTAATTTGTCTCCTTTAATCACCAGGAGCCCAGTCAATTAGAGGGCTTTTCATTTTATTTCAATAACTAATCTGGGAATTGGGGTTACCGACTTTATAATGCGCATGCTGTAATTATATCCACAATATATTACCACACTTTGTCTTTGTGTTTACCTCTGACTGGGAAATGACAGAACCCATGGGCTATATTGCCAGAATGGTTCCCCAATGATCACATTAGCTAAAGCTTGTGTCAGATTTGCTGAATTAAAACAGAGAGGGATTTGCTTGATGTGATGAAAATATCAGTGCACGTGAATGGCAGTCTGTAAAGTCAGGAGTTTCACTGCTAATGCACTTTACAAACAGGAGTAAATGGGATGACGAGCAGTTCAGTCATGACTCAATCAGCAAAAGACAGCAGGTACTGGTGTTCTGTTGTTCTCTGCTGCAAACATCATTTTAAAATAAGCAATGCGTGAACAATAAGCTTTCCCAAGATGCCTGTTCATCTTGCAGCTACCTTTGAACCACAACATGACCCACTCCATGAACTTTGACGCCTCCAGTCATCAGTAGTATACACAGAAAAAAATGTGTGGGTAGTAAGACAATATGTGTGGAAGAGAGAAGTAGAGATGAGCAGTCTGGAGCTTACGAACCCTCTGAGACCTCATTAACTAGGGAGCTTTCACCACTTGATGTCATCTGATAGGATCTGCTGACTGATGCTCGTAGCACAAGTTGGTGGCCACACTCCAAACTTAGTTGTTTTTAGTTTAGTTCACTGAAAAACATTTGACAGTGGCTGCTGTTTGCAAAGTGACCGTATATTTGGCATTCTGCAAGTCAAAAGGTGTTTGATGACGTAGACACATGCAAGAGATGGATGGCTTCACCTTCCACAGGTGAAGCCTTTTGTGAAGGTACAGTATAGAAAATCTCACCGCTAGATGTCAATAGATTGCAAGTGTATGTCAAGTCTATAACTCTACAGGACACTATAGGACAAAGAAGTAAAGTTTTTCCAGACTCCATGTGTGAAATTGTTAGATTATATTACCTGTCAAGTATAAAGCAGGCGTCCTTGGCATCACTAATCCTTGTCTGTCTGCAACTCCCTCTATCTGGGAAAGGCTACTATACCAATATTTACTCTCATTTTATCACGAGGCTACTTGTATTGTCTCTTTCCTTCTCGTCTTCACTTCTTAGGTAAAGGGGAACCCTTTTCAGATTACAAAATATAGGAATGATCCTTAATGTCTTAAGTCTGAAGGTGAAGTTCGCCTCTTCGGCATGTGAACACCTGTGAGTACGCCTTTGGTGCCTACATATGTGGTCAGTCTCTAGGCACATATATAAAATGTGATTAATTTAAAGTATATGAGTGCCATATTCTTCTTTTTTCTATTGAATAACTTTCAAAAAATGACTCTCTGGGCCTTATTTAATGGCCAAAAGGAGAGGGTGACTCCTTTTATTGTAGAAAAACCCAAAATGTATCTAAGTTTTATGAAACAACTAAACATCTCCCTTGTTTTATTACTTCTGCAGATATTTTCTTAATTCGTTTATGGATTCAAATTTTCTTTAATATGGAAGGATGTTCATTTTGTAAACTAGGGTCCTGCTTAGAATAGAATAGAATAGAATAGAATAGAATAATCCTTTAATTGTCCCACAAGGGGAAATTTGGTTGTAACAGCAGCCAAAAAGACACATATACAAACAAACAGGACACAGGACACAGAACAGAAACATACATAATTTTTACATATTTACATCAAGGACAGTGGTTACTATATACAGAGAGTATTGTACAGTTATTAAATTAAATAAAAATAGCTACAGATAAGAGGCAAAGCAGGTTGTAGTGCGAATCGGTTGATTAACTTATTGCAGTTACAGCGCAGATGTAAACATCTATGTTTGTTGGGAGCAGTTCTGATTGTACAGTCTGACAGCTGCAGGGAGGTAGGACCTGCGGAAACGCTCCTTCATGCATCTAGGATGCAGCAGTCTGTCCCTGAAGGAGCTCTGCAGTTCAGCAACATTTACATGCATGGGGTGGGAGACTCTGTCCATCAGAGATGTTATTTTGGCCAGAGTCCTTCTGTCTCCCACAACTTGCACTGGGTCCAGGGTGCATCCCAGAACAGAGCTGGCCTTCCTGATGAGTTTATCCAACCTCTTCCTCTCAGCTGCCGATAAACCGCTGCTCCAACATACAACACTGTAAAAAATGACAGATGCCACCACAGAGTCATAGAAGGTCTTTAAAAGTGCTCCCTGTACTCCAAATGACCTCAGCCGCCTCAGCAGGTAGAGTCTGCTCTGACCCTTCCTGTAAAGAGCATCAGTGTTGTGGCTCCAGTCCAGTTTATTGTTCAGGTGAACACCCAGGTACCTATAAGAGTCCACTATCTCAATGTCCACTCCCTGGATGTTCACCGGTGTCAGTGTGGTGGGTCTGCGTCTCCGGAAGTCCTCCACCAAATCCTTGGTTTTCCCGGCGTTGATCAGCAGGTGGTTCTGCTGACACCAGTCAACAAAGTCCAGAGTCCACTGTCTGTACTCTGAGTCGTCCTCACCTGTGATGAGGCCGACTATGGCAGAGTCGTCAGAGAACTTATGTAGGTGGCAGCGTGGGGAGTTGATGGAGAAGTCTGCAGTGTAGAGGGTGAAGAGGAACGGTGTCAGCACAGTTCCCTGTGGGGCCCCCGTACTGCAGACCAGCGTATCAGAGACACAGCCCTGTGACCTCACATACTGTGGACGTTCTGTGAGGTAGTCCAGTATCCACTGGGACATGTGTTGGTCCACTCCCGATAGCTCCAGCTTGTCTCTCAGAAGTCGTGGCTGGATGGTGTTAAAAGCACTGGAGAAATCAAAGAACATGATCCTCACAGTGCTTCCAGGCTTCTCCAGGTGAGTCAGAGCTTGGTGCAGGAGGTAGATGATGAATGAATGAGATGATAAACTAGCATATGCTTTAGGATGTACTACAATGTAGGCTGGCAGCAAAATCAGGTTTTCAGTCAGTCACATCTTCTCTGAAATATAAATAAATAAAAGACTACAACAGCAAGTCATCTAACTGAGTGTTTCAAAATGCGAGCGCACATAACAATGGATGATGTCACAGTGGCTACACCAATATTTTATATTCAGCCTATGGTTGTTGATGGCTAGAGGATTGAACTGAATTGGAAGCTTTATTAGCGAGTACCATTTAGTATGAGCACTAACAGATGGTGCAGTACAGGATGCTTTATCTTAGGAATGAGTATGCAATTGGCACATAGTAAGATCAGCTGATGACCATCTTAGACAGATGACACAAATTATTTAATGTTCTTGCCCAGACTGAGCTCCATTAGCACAGGCATTTATAGTCAGATACAGCTGCACTTACAATCGATATGTTGTGAAGAATTCACAAAATAAGATCCAGGCGCTGGTTTTGATTGTTAGCTTTGTGTGATGAGATGGGATTTCTGCAGTACTAGATAAATGTATTGGATACAGTCTGGGCCTATCATACTGTAATTATATTTCTAGCATTAATTATGTTTGTACTAACCACTAATGGTGGTATAGGCTCCACGTTGTCCTGCTCTTTATCTTTGAATTTATTTGTGTATTTATGGTCCCTCTGCTGAGTGTGACAAAGAGTATTGATCATAGTCAGCAGTTTTGTTCAGCAAAGAAAAGGCTGTTTTTGAAAAGTAGCAAATTTCAAACCTAAGCTGAGCAGTCACACTTCTGTAACTTCAACTTCTAGATACATTTTTCAGAATAAACTCTTAGCAGTTATTTGTATTAGTCTGAAGCTATGCCCCTGCCCCCCACTAAAAGACTAAAAAATACATTTGAAGTCTACCAGAGCAATTGTCTGTTTCAAAATGCATGTTGTGTTTCATCTTTATTACATTTTATAACGAAAATTGTGAAAAAAATGTTTTAAAAACTATAAATAAGTTAACTATAAATGTACTCAATGTATAATTAACATTAAATATTAATATTTGCATTAAAATGTCAATATGTTGTGTTTCAGTGATAGTGACTGGTAATCACCAAAAGCCTGTGTGATTGCTCTGGTGGGTTTGATAATGACTTTGGTTTTTAATAAAATTAAAACACTTTTACAGTGTACAATTAAGTTTTTCAGGATGGTAATGATACGGTTATGCCTCCTATGCAAAATAAAGCAAAATAGTATCAATTTCCATTTAGTCTTTTAAATAACTAAATCAAAAACAGCTACAATGCTTTATATGACCAGCCAATCAACCATATGACATGTCAGGTGGTGTGATTTTTTTCAGTAAACAAAGCTAATTAAACTTAGGTAACATGGACATGAAAAAGACTAGTCAGAACCAAGCTCAAGCTAATGATTAGGCTGATATTTGCTGTGTTTTAGTGCACTTTATTCTGACACAATGACCTGGATGATGGAAATAACATTATTACTGAGGCGACTGATTAATTACATAGATGTGTAAGTAACACTTTAAACCAAATGCATATTTTTAAGTATTTAAGTAAGTGAGGTATTAATACATAATTCAACATTTATAAAGCATTAATTCTTAGTAGCTATTAGTATGTAATTTGTGAACAGAAATATGAATAGAATATGAATTTTTAAAAAAAGATAATAAAGCATTTTCTATTTAATTATAAACTTTTTCCTAATTATGTCCTGGGTTTTAACTATTTAATAATAAAAAAGGAAATAACAAAAAAAACACTTAAGGTCATAAAAATTAATGGAGATTTAGCAATTCAATGACACATCCACATTATTTATTGAAAAGTATCGGTGTCGTATCGGTATTGGCGATACTGGCCCGTATTTACTTGGTATCGGATGGATACCAAAATATGCAGTATCGCACACCACTAATTACAAGATGTAAAGATAAGCCATTTTAGATTTAGAAAAACAGTGAAAGTGTACATGACCAGAAGCCGCAAGGTACTGTTACTGTAACTGAAATATACTGATCTTATATTATATATGATTATATTATATTATAATTTTCAACTGAAATAAATAAATAAAGGTTTTCACAAATCAATAATAAATATTTTTACAGAGCTTCACAAACATCTGCAAACACCATAAACAAGGTTTCTATCATATTAAACTGACAATGCAAGAAAAATGTCTCTATGATGTTCAAGAGTTTGAAATTTCTTAAATCAACTTCCCTCTGTTTTGAAATCAGTCGCTTTTCTTCAGAAAAATCAGCATCAAGTCAGGTTTATTTCTAACGTGCTCCTGAATTAAACAAAGAAGCCAAGTTGTCCAGTGCTGAGCGCTCACACGGGTGAAATGAACGTAGTGTATGCTCTCCTCTTCCGGCACAATGAAAACTCAGAGCAGCTCCTAAGGAAGCAATCAGGGGTGTATCTCCCCCATCAAGGACAATCCCCAATCAAAGGGCGTTTCCATGGAATCTCAAAAATCCAGCCTGTATGAAACAGGGATGTTACTGCATCTAATCAAGACCATTATTCAATGGTTATAATCGATATAAAATATCTGAGCCGTCATTTCTATAAATATACTTCGAAATAATTTGCTGAACACTTACTAAATAAACATGCTTTAAACCAATAACAGCTCCTACTTTATTAGCAATTATACTGTTTATAAAACATAAAAACACACTGTCATTAAATGTGTCAATATGTAGGCATTATAAATGATTTATACAGAACAACAATTGTATTTGTATTTATAAATTACATACTTATATGTACAAGCAATGCTTTATTTACTAACACTTTACTAATGCTTAATAGGTTGTGTTGTGTTACTGAAGTGTTTCTTGCAGTAACAGACTTTCTACATTGCATTTATAACATCTGCTTTTGTTGTCATGCTTATTATTGTAGGATTGTTGTCTTACAATATAAAGCACCTTGAGGTGACTGTTGTTGTGATTTGGTGCTATATAAATAATACTGAATTGAATTGATTTTAACTAGCATTTGAGTGTGAGCACGCTTATGCTATTTAGCTATGTTCATAATAAGTGAGTCACATAACTGATTGCTGTTCCTTTCATTTTTATCTTTCTATCTCCTTGTCGCTGTGGATTATCTTCCACAATTCAAGCAACAATGATACTTCTGATTTAATAAAACACAATCCAGCTTAGCGTTATCCTGCAGAGGGTCACTATGGACTAGAGCCTATTCCAGCTCTCAGTGGCACACTGAATAGACTGCCATGGTTTACATTCACATCCATCACCACTGAGAATCAGGTGCTAAGTTAATACATTGGAAGTAAGTCAACGCACCCAGAGCAAAAAAAAAAGAGGTCCTAATTTTCAAGTAAATTTTGGTTTGAGGCAACAATGCTTACCACTGCACTGCAATGGAACCTGAAATGTATGAATGAATAAATGTCATTTTAAAAATAAATCTAATATGACTTCAAGCATGAGTGAAAACCAGTCCTGGTGCTAATTTCAGGTGAACTGGATTGGTGCAAACAGTACTGCCAATTAAAACACTTCAATAAACACACAGTGGAAATGTAACTTGGAGTATAATGCTGGCGCGTTTTAAATAAAATCAGAAATGATAAGACCTTCTGAGCACCTGAAAAGGTGCCATGACAGGGTGAAACAATTTAAAAACATCATGCAGTTTGTGGGGATAGGTTAATTGATTAATCCAAATTGCCCATCGGTGTGAATGTGGGAGTGAATGTGAGCACGAATGGTTGTCTGTCTCTGTATGTTAGCCCTGTGAGAGACTGGCAACCTGTCCAGGGTGTACCCCGCCTCTTGCCCTATGACAGCTAGGATAGGCTGCAGCACCCCCCGCGACCCTGAAAACGATAAGCGAAAGCGAATGGATGGATGGATGGATGCAACAGATAACCATGCCCGTGTGCAAGTGTGCAGTTACAAAGTTTTATCGTTACCAAGATATGCACAAAAAGAAAAGCTTCACAGGATTATGGTATTTACAAAAAAATATATATATATATAAGCAGAATTTATTTATGCTACACATTTAAAACTTAACATTTTAATTTAATATGCATAAGTGGGTCATTTAGGTTGTTTTCTAGCAATATCTAATTAATGTAAAGTTGTTCTCATTTGATCTTCTGGCTATTCCTCAGAAAACATTCAATTTTTAACTTACCTTTTATACATTTTACTAAATTGTAGTTTTTGAATTACTACTCCAAGCTTCCATAAGTGGGCCAATTTATTTACCACATAGATTATTTCAAACAGCAAGAACTATCAGGCAGTATTCATTCAGCATTCAGGCAGCAATTAATCCCCAGTGATTGTGTCACTGTAGACAAACAGCTTGTGCTATTCAGGGGTAGGTTCAAATTTCTACAGCACAAGACGGTCAAGTATGGCCTAAACATCTTCTGGGTTTGTGATGCATGCATCCTCTATGCAATATCTGGAATTATTTTCACAGGGAGATAAACGGGGGGGAAATGTTCAGAAGAACCTGGGGGAAAACATTGTCCAGCAGTTGTGCGGTTGTTCAATAGGACAACGTAGACATCCTTCCTCTGATTAAAGCGACGAGTCATGTGAGGTTTACAGCACAGAGTTTGCATTCAATGGCAGCCTTACCACAGTCAGCTATGCCAGCAAGAAACCAATGGCTGTTGTACTCCTGAGCATGATGTATCACAACAAAATGTTGGATGGAAATAGAAAGAAAGGTGAAAAAACACAATTAATCACATTCTACAACAAGACCAAAGGAGGTGTAGATACTAAGGACCAGATGGTTGGCACCGCCACCTGCAAGTGTAAAACATAAAGGTAGCCCATGGTATTGTGGTATAATTTGGCATTGCCACCCTGAATGCCTAAACCTTTTTCACAGCTCAGCACCCTGAACTCAAGAATGGCATCATCAATGCATGAAGGGTCTTTCTCACTGAGCTGTCAAAAGAGCTTGACACACGACATCTGAGAAGTCGACTGGAAGGTTGCCCCCAACAGGAAAAACTAGAAAGTGCCTAAACAGAGATAACACGCTTTAAGACCCATGTAACGAAGATCGGAAAGTCAGCAGTTGGTGTGGGAAATGCAATGTATCTGTGCGCAGGGATTACCTGCACACAGATGGACCAAATTATAGCGTAAAATATAATGCAAATGATTATTCTTTATATATTTATATATATTATTTTTTGGCCTTTTTTAGGGCTTTATTTCAAAGGGTACAGTGAAGTGTGACAGGAAGCAGAGGGAGAGAGAGAGAGAGAGAGAGGGGAAGACATGGGGTTAGCAGGCTCGGATTAGAACCCGGGCCGCTCTCAGCCATGCGGCATATGGTCGCCTGCTCATCCCACAGAGCTGGGCCCCAAATGATTATTCTTAATCAAAATGACAAATGTGGGATAAAAAACACATTCATTTTAACACCAGTCACACATAATTTATCCCCAAATTCATGTATTTAACATTTGATCAATAAAGACATATGATTTTTCTTGTTCCCGTAAATAAAAATTTGTTTAAATTTAAGTTAACCGGGTTATTTATTTCAGATTTAGAGCACTGCATAGAAGTAATAACAGTCAACAAAGGGATTGTACAGCATTTTCATATTATGGTGTGGTTATTATAATTTGTGTTAGTTTGTACATCAAGCTCTTCCTAACAAAATTGTAAAACAAAAAGACGCCTGGATTCAGTTTCCATCAGTGAAGAGATCATTTCCAAATCAGCAAAATCAAATGCCTCCACACTATTTTGAGCCTGTGATTTGGAGCTTGCAAGCTCAAGCATGACAGCATAAATCTCACTTCGTGAAGTTTGAGGCCAAGGACAATATTGAATAACCAGCCGCGGCACAGTGACAGATTGATATAGCGTGAACATGATACAGATGTAACCACGCTATTCATCTTATTCCTCTGTCAGTGCATTAAGATGCAAGGTGTGTTTGCCATGCCCCTATAAATAAGCTTTTATTGTGTCAAAGCCTCAGGGACTCATTGAATATTTAAAATCTTTGGAGGAATACACTGGTTTAGTAGATTTGAACATCCGCCTCAGGGTGCCGATGTGAATTTATGAAAGTCAGCCTCAGTTGATCATCATTAATCTTTCAAATGACAGAAGAGAGATGTTGGAGGTGAGGCGAAATGAAAAATGTCCATCTATTCATAATTGATTACTAATTGATACGTAGAAAAAGGAAAATTTACCCAAATAAAATGTTATTACTTGTGAATTTTCAGTCTTATCAAGTGCTAATGGAGAAAAGTGGGTAAAATTTTAATGGAATCATCCCAAAAGCACAGCAGTTTCTAGAAATTGTTCATTTCACATTTATATTTTAAAAGCAAAGTTGATTTTATAAACTCAATGTTCTGCACACTGGCAAAATATCAAAAATAAATTTTCCAGGGATGGTGGGTTCAAAGCAATATCAAAACCTCAATCCATCATCAGTACCTTATATCTCTGAAAAACCCACATGAACTCAGGTGGATATTGATCATGATACCAGCACACAGCAAAAATCTGTGTGAGGTCATGAAAAAAAAGCCTCCAAGGGACCTCCAATTCCCACAATCCCCTGTTAACCCGAACATCAGCACAAAGTGAAGCAGCTCTCAAGGTCAGAGGAGACGTCTATACCTACATAAATCATGAGAGGAGTCATCACAAGAAAAACTCGAATGCCCATAAGCGTCACTCAGCCTCAGTGTGTAAGCATTTTTACTTCTCTCTGCCTCACCGAGGCATCTATCAGATTTTTCTTCTCGGACTTCTCACTGTGTATATTTCATGATTCACCTCATGTTTGAATCCACAGGCCAGCTGTTTCTGCTTTCTCTCTACTGTGTATTTGTGTTTATTCTCTATTAAAACCCCTCTGAAAGCTTAGTCCCCTTGCTCGGAGGAGCAAGACACTGACATAGGCTCTATCTTTAAAAGCGAAAGCAGGCAAGAAAGTGCCAAAATGCCTGTATTTACTAAAGAAAAAGTTTATTGTGAAGCATATTTTGTGATTTTAAACTCTTAAATGCCAGTTTGTGATATCAGTGTTTACTTGCTATCATTTAGCATTTAATTTAAATGTGACCTTATCAGTAGCAGAAGCTACTCTGAAGGACATCTTTAAAGTTAATATTTACATTGATTAGGAGCATCACTGTGTTGTAGCGGTTGGCACTCTTCCTAGCAGCCAAAAAAGGGAGTCGGTTTGAACCTGCGGACCAGCTGGAGCTTTACGTTGCATGTTTGTTACTGACAAACAACATAAACAGACACTTGTTGGTGGGATCTGTTCATTGTTAGTTTATTTTCAAGGAATCTGTAAGACAGGAAAAAAAATAAGAATAAATTATTTATTGTACCATGTTTGAGAATACAAAATGAACACATTTACAACATGTGCATTAAACGGGCTCATTCCTTATCTCGAGGCTTGAATAAGGCTGCAGATGACAGCTGACTTTCATAATCCCTGCATGGCTTCTGTCTTTGTCCTGCAATTCACCTGCAATTCATCTGCACATTGTAGTCTTCTCACAAAGGCCCATTAGCGTTTCTTTATCATGAGTCTTTGATGCACCTTTTGAGAGAAATGGCTAATTAAATAGTCGATACCTCTTGCAATTCCTGGAAATTTGCTTATTATTGATCCACTCTCCATCTCTCCTGCTGTGAACCAGATGCATTTCTGCATTGATCCCACATCATACTGTGCAGTGTACCGGCACAGTATTTTTAAATCTCAGGCTATTATGTATTGATCTCAAAAAAACTTTTTATTTTTGCTTCAAAATACGTACAAGTTTAGTCTGAAGACTTTCAGCTGAAAAGCAATATCGAAACCACTGGGGTATTAATTGCACTGCTCTTAATGAAAAAAAGTATTTGTTTTCATTAATTTATCTGAGGTACTACCAAATGTTCCTGTGCTCCATTAGTACAAAGGACATTTTTGGATTGCTTGACTCCTTTGTATAAAAAAAAGGAAAGAAAAATCCTTTCCTCTGTCATTGCCAGCATCATCATTTTTCTGAAGGTGTTTGAAATGTTCCGCCACCTCAGTGTTAATTCATGCCTGATTTACATGATTTCTATATATGGCTCCTACTTCAAGGTACACCCATTGCGGTTTTGATACAGAGGTGCTTTGTTGTGAGGAAAGGGAGAAAAAAAAGAGACCAAAAAACAAAAACAAAAGTCTATTTCTGTCGAACGACAACCCTCCACAGTGTTGCGGATGTCAGAAGTTGAATTTACAAGACAAAGGCGGTGAGTGCACTGCCGACATGCTGCAGCTTTCTCCTGACAGAAGGATGAGAAATAGACGGCAGCAGTTCAAAGGAAAACACGTTCCCTGTGTGCTGAAGTAAGACGTTTGGCAAGATGTCCACTGTTTCTAAATGACAGCTGCAGGTCTGTCACTTTATTTGTTCTCTACTACGTATTAGCCATGTGTTGATTGTAGCTTTGGTCCCTCTTTTGCTTTTCCCTTTTTTTTTTTAAATTCTTAACTCAGACTATCTACATTACACTGGGCAGCATTTGTTTCACACTTCATTTACAGGCATCATCAGCCAAGCAAACAACAGCAGCGCTTGCTAAGCTTGTAGTAATAAGGTGCAATGAGCTACTACAGGATTTACATGTTAAATCTGAGCATGCTTGTGTCTCACATACATTTAGATGAATTTACTTGGAGTGTTTTAATTGTAATTAGCCATTAATCTTTAAATACGGTGGTTTGAAGATGCAGTGACCCCTAACCAGAATAGAAATCCTTGTTTCTGCATATTGACTTCCTGTAATCCCTGTTAATTCCGTATACTGCTGAACTTTTAGAGTTTACAAGTACTTTAAGTTGTATATGTGGGAAAAGTCCCAGTGTATGAATATGTAATGAAGTTTTACGGAGCCTCAGCCATGATTATGGTTTATGAATATGCATAATTTAAATGTGGGAGACTTTCATACTGTTTGGGAATTTTTCCAGGCAAAAGAGGGTGTCAAGCATCGCACTGTTGCTGCACCAGAGTAACTGATGGAGAGAAATTCTTAATGTATTCAGAAGAAAACAAGGAAGACGTTGTCCGTAACACAGAGTTCCTGCCTTTACTGCTGTCAGTTTCAGCAGGTGGTCACACGATGAGGTGAAAACCTGAAACTACAACAGTTACGGAGCTGATTACAGATCTGCGGTTTGTTTGATTGCTCACGGTGGTCACTGTAATATTAAGATGTTGTTATAGGTTTGATTTTTGCCCCCATATTGTAGCTGCGTGGCTTTGCACTCTGTTTTTCAAGCCTATGTGAATAAACAGAGTGAAGCAAGAAAATCTTAGATATGGAATGAGAGCATCATTTTGGTAAATATAGCAACCTTGGATTGTGGTGCTGTCTTCACATGTTTTCTTCAGCTTTATAGCCCTCAGTCATTCTGTGTCTGCGATGTGTTGACCTATATCATAATGATTGCAGTCCCAGACGTTTCATATGATTATGATTTAACCAAACTATGAGCCGCTTCACATATATTTTTCCCACTCATAACTTCAGTTTATGCACGAAAGGTTTTGAGAGATGCGTATCTGGTATTTCTGTCAGTTTTGATAAAGAGTTTCTTTTTAATGCTCCCATCACATTGAAAAATGATAAAAATCAGCATTTGTTTCCTAAATGTTCCAGAAACTAAGGAGAATCCCCAAACTTTACTGCGAACACTTTCCATTGGAACTACTTTCTGTTGCAGAAATAGCACCTGTGAAAGTTGTTCACTGAAATCTCTCCCTCGTTCACTCAGTCACCTATATAACAGATTCTCAATCAATAAAAGTGTCATGAAGGGTTGTGATACTTCCACCAAAACTGCACCAATCATCTGTGACTCGTTAGATTAGCTTGTCCTCACACCACAAAGATACCTGCCTGCATCTGCTTTCTCTCTCTCTCTCTCTGCATATGTCAGTGAGGGGCTGAGACTGCGCCCAGGTGATGAATGACCAATGGTGGATAAAGTACACAGCAATAACCTCCAGGCAATCCAGAGCACATTCGGGTACAGGCCAGCAAATTTATCATTCAATTGTCAGAGGATTTTTATCAAGTGTGTTTTCTCTTGTGTCTTTTGATTTATTTTGCAATTTATAAAAGTCACTCTGAGTCAGCATTCGACAAGTGTCACGAGGGCCGTTTCACAATAAGCTTAAACAAGACAGGGAAATATAAAGATTTGAATAATGTCCCCCCCAAAGAACAAGGATAAAACCAGCCATTTTTTTATTTGGAAAAAAAAAACATTTTTGTCGACAACAGAGCAACACGAGTGGTGCTGAGGCCAACAGTACGCTACAACCTAAACAGGCGACCTCGCTCTCTTTCCTCTCTCTGCTCAGACGAGTGGAGTGCGTGGGTTTGGGCAGCATGGTGTAGGAGGCACAAACCCTGCTAAGCCCCGTGGGCTATGAACACTCATCAGCACATGGAGTGCACTTCACTATCTTGCACAAAATATACATGCACCCCCATTACGCAAATGGGTCTACAGCAGTGGAAAAGTTGTCTCAGCAAACCGCTTGTTTATTTCTGTCTAGCAGGCTAATTGTTAATCATTTTCTTTTTAATTGTGGTGGAGGAGCTGGCCTTTCAATCTGCAGTGGCAGGCCTCCCAAGGCTTGCCACAGCGTTAATGTGATGCTCAGGCTCATGCATTTTGTCTTGCAGCAGCAGCCTGTCCCCCAGCAGCCACTGAGCGCAGCATGAACGCAGCCCTTGAGGGACATTACCAGGCCAGCCTCTCGGAGGCGTAATATCTAAGCTGTTTCTCTCTGGAGGCAGGGAGCCTGGCTCTCTGTCTTGCCCAGCTCTTGCATCTCTCTCCGGGGGCTTGGCAGTGCCTATGTGGGGGTGGCAGTGATTGATGATGCCCACTCCGTTTAACACACTGTGAAAACCTAGCAGCAGATGGGCATCTACAGATGTGTGCTTCATTGAAAAGCTATACAAGCCGAGGTCTTAAGGAAGTTAGCTTTGCCACAGCATGTTAGTGTGCCTTTTTACATTTGTTGTATATCATGTTTCTGTTTTTTTTTTTGCATTTGAATCACCCCATTGAACATGTATCATTCAATATGGCACTTGTCAGGAGAAGGGTAAGCAATGATTCAATGGGTTGCTTCACTCTGAGAGCATAAAGCCTGT
Organism: Neolamprologus brichardi; assembly: GCF_056152115.1. NCBI lineage: Eukaryota > Metazoa > Chordata > Actinopteri > Cichliformes > Cichlidae > Neolamprologus > Neolamprologus brichardi. The sequence goes on along the minus strand of NC_142114.1, from coordinate 20,629,016 downwards.
TTAAACATTATAGCACAATGGGAGGGTTTTTTCGACACGTTGTAATGCAAGTTGCAAATTTATTGCATGACTACATGCATGAATTTTCTTATTGTGCAGTTTGGAACCATCTGTAGAGAAATAGCATATGTGCTGCAGGTTAGCACTTACTCATTTTGAAGAAAATTGACCCCCTCACCCACTGATTTCCTCCACTAGTCTGATTTGACGTAATAATCTTATCAACTTTACAAGACTGCAGATGTGAATAACTTAAACATTCTAAAGTTATTTCCATGCAAAGGGGGAAAGAGGGTAGGAGGAAGTTATTTGTCGGTCTGGTGAAGTGGGAGGAAGTCCCATTTAATTGGATTTTGACGTGCCCTGTTGTCATGGCACCCAGATCCCAACTCTACACATGTGTGTGTGTGTGTGTGCATGCGTGCATGTGTGTGCGTGTGTGTGTGTGTGTAAAAGACAGAATAGGAGCAAGCGAGAGACAAGTTGGAGGAGAAATGAAGACAGAGAGACAGACAGATGGGGAACAAAAGGCAGACGATTTATCTGATACAGGAAATGAGGTTCTGTAAGGACCGTTTAGTGATGAAGGTACAGACAGTAATAGCAATTGAGAGAAATAAACGCGTTTGACCATTTCTCCCAAACGGCCCGGACTACAGCTGGTTAAGTAGCCACGAATCCCTTCACCAGTAGCAAGTGAAATCACAGCCAAGAGGTTTAGTGCATGTGTAATGAAGGGACACAAAGTCCATCTGCATCTCAGTCTGCTTTGATTCTTTGATGTGGCATGTGCTCTATCTCGTTTTATCTCCAAAGGCGACTCTATCAAAACTCAGATTAGCAAAACACACATATCATTTGTCTGTGCTGGATATGAAGTTCAAACAACGATCCTCAACATCTTTTTTAACCCTTGACTAACTAGTAGACAAACAGTATGGGGAAACAGCTACTTATACAGTACTTGCTGCTGTCTAGGGGGTCTTTTATAATTCCAGTGGAAAGCGCTTTGGTTAAAGGTGTGTTACTGACACACTGAGTTCAATTTAATTGTCTGAATACATTTAAAAAAAGTAAATCAATAAAAGAAATCTGACTTGAAAAATAAATGTTAAGGATATTAAAAGAGCAACATAAGGGCGGATTAGACTTCTATCCTCAGGAGTAACAAACTGAGTCCCATTTCAGTGTGAATGTAAACACTAATATTGACACGGAGAGCTCCTGTAGCTTAACTGTGAACAAGGGAGCTCTAGCCAATCCACTCTAACACTTAAACACACATAAAGACACTTCTTTTGAAGATGCTTTACGTCACAGACAAAAAGACACTTCTGTGAGTGTGAGGCGTTTGATTTTGAGGAGTTCCCAAAGCGGAGAGCAGATTTTCTTAAAATAATTTTCAGGATGCATAATTTCAAGAAATTCTGAGACATTAGGGAAATTCTCTGTGTGGAGGAGGTACAGTAAAAGTTTTAAAGAGGCACATTGAGCCTCTTCACATTCAAAAAAATGGACTGAGACAGTGCTTCTGACGGCAGCTTACAATTTTCATAGCATAGCGTTTCATTTTGTCATTTCCTTTGGTTGACAGAAATCAAAATATCTAAGGCAACACCTTACTGGAGCATTCAAATCTGGACAAGCACAGTCGAGTGTTAATCACCCAGGATGCACTGCAGACACTCAAACATTAGACAAGGTGCAGCACGAAAATTCATTTTCTCCTCAAATAAATGAGGGAAATTACTTTGATCTCTGAATGGAGAAGAAATATTAATAATCTTTTTAAAGATGCACAAAGGTGTCCACGTAGCTTGTTTTCATTGCAATTTGTCAAATAGTGGTGAATCTGGAGTTGGTGTTTTTCATGTCTGTCTTAGAATCTGTGTTTGGGGACATTCAGAGCTTTAGAACATCTGCTAAAACACTATATTTAACTCAGACTAGTATCTTTTCCTTTACCCTAAGTGAAAGTAAACAGCAGGTGAAGGAATCTGAAGGAAAGAGCAATGATACCAAAGCTTTGTGAGAGTTGAAGTGCAGTCCCTAAACTGCAAGTCATTTGACTTTTATGCTACCTTCAGCCTGTTCCCATCAGAGGGTGAGGTTTGTGCCATTTTGTCAAAGAACAACAGTTTGCTTGCTGACAAACTTTCAAAATATTAAGCCGCACTAATCTAACTTTCAATTAAAAAATCAAAAGTAGATCTTTTGATTTTCTAAAACAGAGCTCTCATCCTTATGATAAATAAATCAGGTAGCATCTGAAAAAAGGGCATTTATTTTACACCATATCATAATAACTTGTTGCAGCACCATGAGATGGTGTTGGTCCACGGGTGTGCCTCCCTTTAAGCAGCCAAGGGTAGTAACCTATTAGACTGTTCAATTAATCCAGTTTTATGAACTGTTAACAGTGACACCATGTCATGGGCAGCATGGTAATCAGCAGTTCCTCTTTTTGAATCCACCATCTTCCCAGGGTTTGCATGTTCTCCCTTTGCTGGCCTCCTCTCACGAGGCTATTCTAAATTGCTCATAAACTTGAGCGGCCTGTTTGTCAGCCCTGCCACTTGTCTTATGGCTGCAGCCCCCCGCGACCCAGAATTGGATAAGCGGAAGAAACTGGATGGATGGTTTTTATTAAAAAGCTTAACTGTAATTAACACTGAACAAAATCCAGTTTGAATAGGTAGTCACCTGAGTACACAAAGGTTTGGCAAGGCTAAATTAAGCTAAGCTTTGCAAATGTTGTGGATATTAACCCACATCAATTGAAGGATTATTTCTGGCTAAGTGAGCATGAATCATTTCTAAAAATCTAAAATATTTGAGCTTCAGATTTTTAAATCTTAGGCACAAAAGACTGTAGTGTTTTGTATGTGTGTTTGTTTTCCACCTTTATCTAACAAGGCCACAGCTCTGCGGCTAACCTTGCTCTAACCTAACCCCAGTAGAAAGCTTTGGTCGGTCTCTAGAGGGCTGAAGGTTTCTATCCTCTCAAGCTTAGACTCCATTTTATTCTATTCTAGGATAGCTGGGGTGTATGTATGTATGTATAATTGTTATTATTTGTTAACAGTTTCTTGAAAGTGCAACTCTCTAATGAGGAGTTTCCCTGACTGTTAAATTGTGAGTAGAATCTTTTGGCTGGATGCCTGTTAAGCTCTTGCTAATTGTCGGGGAGGAGGGTTACCTTGAAAACACTCTTCAACTCTCACTTCACATTAAGGATTACCAATATAGGGGAGTGAAAGGAGAATAGAACAGACTTCAATCCACAAAAACTTAAGATGGGATCCTATGGGAAGATCCCTGCCCATTCATCTTTAATGTATCTCAACTTGTGCTCCGAGGCTCAGAGGACTGACAATGGAGAACAGACAGAACGAAAGAAGAATGGGGAAAGAGAGAATTTGGAAGGAGAAAAAGGAGGACGAGGGGGCAGCTTACTGGGGAATAGGAGTATACTGTGAATGATTGATGAGAAGGCAGGGCTGTTGGGTGCATTCGCCAAGCAATAAAAATGGACTAATCCATCCTTTTCACTCCCTGAGGATCATATCACCATAGCTGTCACTGAGGGTCTGATTTTGAGAACTTTTCAGTCTGTTCACTGACCAGTTTTCGAGAAGCAGAACTAGGGGATGGGTTTTTTTGCCAAATGGTATCCATCCCAGCGGAGCCCCTGCATCACTTCCTTTTTTCAATCACTTTTTTTTTTCATTTCCATCATGCTTTCACTCGCCCCGGCTGTCTGTCTGTCCATCTGTCGTTTGTCTTTCTGTGTACCTGTCCATCTGACTGTTGTTTGGTTAATTTCCTTGGATCAATCTGGTCTCCCCTCAAATGTCCACACTCATCTCCTGTGTCATTTCCCCCTTGACCACCCACTCTCACCAATGTAATTTTCCCTCCACATTCACCTTCATTCACGCTGCATCCTGATTACCCTTTTCTCCCTCTTGTTACTATTTTCCCATCAGCCGTCCGCCGTTTTTGCTAAACACAGAGTGACCCCTATTGGTGGAAAATATGCTTACAGGCAGTAATGGCACATCTTTCTCTTCTCTGGGGGACCTCGACCGTGAAATCAGGCTGGCATTGGCTACACTGTGACAGACCCTCTGTCTTGGGGCCATATTTGCCCCCTGCTCTCTCTCTCCACTTGGGAAGTAGCACCAGTCAGCAGGTGGGTTTAGTTTCCTTGCTTCATATGTCTCCGTAGTGTTTCCTCTTTCTTTAAAAGCACCTCTGCAGCTGGCCCTAATCCTAAGTCATTAAAATGACCAAAATCTTATAGCTAGTATTTAGTTCTCAGTCTAAAATAAACAATAACACAAAAACAGCGTGCATGTGAAAGCAGCGAAAGGTGCTGTTTATTTTTTTGACATCTAAATAGCACACTGAATGCAATTTAATACTGTGTTTCAGTTAAATGTCTTAGATATTTTTAACAATACTTCCCATTTTTAGCACTTCCCACTTCTAGTAATAATTCCTCTTTGCATAATACATTTGAAAAAGCAAAAAGATGTCTGTTTGTATGAAGACCCTGACATGTACAGTATAGAATAATATTGGATTATTATTGTTGTTGCTATTATTACACGTCATGTGGGCAACATTATTAGCTACTTACATAACAGGGAGTCTAATGATCTAATGATCATTTTAATAAATGGCAAGACTAAAAGGTCCTCAAAATTGTGTTTGCGATGTTATTTTCATATTAAGAAAGAAAAGATGTCGGGTTCTCTGCTCTCCCAAGTGCTTCTCCATCCATCTGATTCAATTAGATCAGAAAAAGTAACCAGAAAAGTCAAAATATCTTTAAAAAAAATTGTGACCAAATGAGATGAAATCATGTGTATCATGTTGCATCAGTGCTTAAATCATGACTTAAATATTAAGTTAAAAGACTATTATTCTTCTTAAATGCAAAAATGCTGCAGATACAAATGTTGGTCTTTTATTTGAGGTTTAAACAAAGCCTCCTCCTCATGCTTTCATAGCACCTGAAAATACACATGTTAATATTCATTGCATCTATTCTAGAGACTTGATTAAAATTTGTGTTTAAACCTGAGCAGTGTGTCATGACAAGCTGAAAAGCCATGACAAATAACAGGAGGCGACAGCATTAGTCAAGAAAAAGAACAAAAGCTTTTATTTGAAATTAATGACACTAAATAAACATATTAGAGTAAATGCCATGAGGCATGTAAGTCAGTAAATCATTAGTGCTGGCATGTTTGCATGAAGCTCAGCATTGATTCTTACTGAGTGTACCTTTATATTGGGGAACCCCGGGCCCAGACCAGACCTGAGCACACCTATCGGGCACCTGCAACACGTAACACACTAACAAAGACTGCCAGCTCTGGGTTATCACAAGATATATATATGACAACCCTTTATATATGTGTATAAACATTTTACTTTTAGATACATGTCAGTAAATTGTGTTTATTTATTGCATTTGTATTTATATTTATAAGTATATTATATAAATATTACCTTAATTTCATTGTGCTTGCATAATGACAGTAAAGAGTCCTCAATCTCGAGATGCAGTGAGACATTATTTTTCAAAATAAATGCTAGTCTTGCTCTGCAGTTGCTTGATGTGTAACTAATCCAGTGTATGCTAACAAGCTAACTCGTGTTCACAGCATGTTTCAGTACTTTAGTAATTATAGGAACTGTGCACGCCAGAGCACAATTAAATTTTTTTTTTTTTTTAAATCTTACGTCCAAGTTGAAAAAGCACGCATAAACAACAATCATAAACCACATTATTTTTAAGAACTGCTGGCTATGATTTTAGTTTACGCACTAAGGAATTAAATCAGCCAATGTTCCTCCACATTCACTTTGCCGCTGTATAGCTGTAACTGCATGACCTGTGTCCAGAACATGGTCTTTCCCTAAATAAATTTAATGCAATTACTCTGATTTTAATCACGTATCTATTTGACAATGTTATTATGTATGTATCTTTTTTTTTATTGCTTTTGGAAGTCAAAACTGAGAGAAGTGAATCGTCTTAAGCGAAAGCTCTTAAGTTATGACACAGACAGCCGAGATTTCCTTTGAATGTGGAGTGCAGTGTGCCAGGCTGTCTACAGTAAGTGGAGTGTAATTGGGTTTCAGTGCAGAAAAATGTCCTGAGTTTGACTTCAAGTTTAATTTGTTTAGGAGAGGAAAGAACGAATAAGATATATGCAAATATGACTAGATGACTAGAGGCGTTGTGACAATGTGGATTTTTTAAAGGATATTCAGCTGGAGAAGAGAAACAAAAAGAGATTACGCGATCCTTTGTTGGAATCATCTTGTGTTTTTAAGAAATCGTCCTCAAAAGACCAATTAGGGAAAGTATCACTGACAAAAGTTACACAGGGAAATTGTGGCCAGTTACACCTGACTTCCCTGCAGCCAATCACATTCTGCTAATACAGCGTACTTGGTCTCTGGATGTGACTGGACCCCCTTTCATACTTTCAATTACCTCACATGATTTACTTCAAATTTCATTTGATGAGGCTGACCCTTTGCCCCAGCCACACAGACAAACCCATAAACGTCATCCGTGAGATTTTCATTTAGAGAGATCCAAGTGATTAAAAGGTAATTGTTGAAATGTGTCAAGGTGGCTTGTTTAATTATGGTGAAGGCATTCATTTGGACTCGACTTAAAATAGCTCGAAGGGTAACTAACACTGCGAGGCTTGTCTGTGTGAATGCAGCACTGCCTTATTTACTTTGCAGAAGTCACAGCAATGACCCCTGGGGAACATAATTAAGGTGGAATCAACATTTCATTCTGTACATGATGAGCATATCAAAACAATTATGCTCTCCAGAAAAGGGATTGGAAGCTTGAAGCAGGAAAAAAAATGCTGATAAGCACGGCCGCGCCATTTTAAATCGTGAGGTTTAACACACAGTTTTGAGTATTTAGACCGGCTTATCCGCAGGCTGCTGCTTACATGGGATAATTAGGTCCACTGTAGTAACTGGAAGAGGTAGCTGGTGGAGTGGGAGTTCATGGATTCAATCAGGCTGTGTATTTTACTGTACTGTTAAGCACTTGAGCTATTCGCCCAGTCTTGTCACTGGGGAACCTACAGAATGCTTTAACCATATCTTTTAGATTTGTCAGGCACATTTTCATTGCCACTGATTTACGTGTCAGGTCATAGTCCTCCACTGGCGTTAATGTATTCCATCATTTTCACTGTGTGAGAGAAGAAGAGAGGCTATGAAGAGCTTTCTTGCCTCCCGCAAAGTTTGAACTGGGTCATGGTAAAGACCTTGCAGGCCATTTCTCTTTGGATAAGTATTCCTTTCATGCCAGGCCAGTTACACAGCAGACACTTAAGCAAAGTTCATTTTCATGTAAACTAGATGCCCTTTTCTTTCCATTTCAAGTGAAAGTGTGCATTTGACTATAACTATTAATATTTACTTGGAAAGTTGTACGGTGTTCACATAGCACATTTGCAGGGGGTATTTTTCTTTCATATTGGAGCCACTATGTATTTTTTGTTTGTTTTGCATTCAATATTTAGATTTTTCATACAAATTAGAAAGGCTATTAAAAAAAACACTATTTAAAAATAAAAGTCTCCTATCTTGCAGCAGCTTGATCAAATGCCTTGCTCAAACAAAGCTATTCAAATATATTCAGATAATAAATGTACCAAACAGAAAGAGACGAAACATCTGGTATCCCTAAGAAGCTGGAAGGAGATGAAGATAGTGTGTTGGCACTTTTTTTTCTTGTTGTTGTTGTTGTTGTTTTATGAAATGAATTATTATTGTTTTGTAAAATTCATTAATTGCCTGATAAAGTTCTATAAAATAGCTGAATGTTGCAAATAGACTATTCCCTTTATCATGTCTACTGTATTTACTGTTCCTGCAGGTCTTTTCACCAACACTGCACATCATAAATCACATAAAAAATAGGATCCAGCATAAACATATTATTTTGCATGTTTCACTGGCATTAAAACACAAACACACACACATATACACACCCAGTATAATTGCAAAACTAAATTATGGCAGCCATGGGGAAATATGAATTATTTTATGTGTGCTGTACTCATTTCACGCCTGATGGACTCTCACCTTTAACCAGGAGGTGCATGTCTTTCAGTGCCGTTTCGGGCACGGGTATTCTAATAGAAGAATAATGGAAGCATTCTTTCTTTTTAATTGGACATTGTTAGAATGACATATCAACCCCGCTGCAGGAATGGCCTTTCCATGTATACTGTAATTGAAACAGTCCCTATTTTCCCCTCATAGTCCTCTATACAGGAGACTGAAACGGGCAATGTTTGGTGAATCTGGACCCCTTGCACAGTTGTGTATTGTTGATGCTGCTTTGCTGAGCATCATTTCATCATATCAGGGGATTTTTTTTTTTCATATTTTCCTATTAAATTCTTGATGTTTATGTAATTTACCATTTATCTTCTGGGTAATACATTTTTTGTGTGCATAAACGCATTATCACACAATTCCCTTTGTATTCTCATTATTGATATTAGCAGTGCTATCACTACTGGTGATTCATCCGCCTTCATAGTATTTGTTTTCAGCAATTTTACATTCCAAAGGCTTTGATTTCCATTAGCATTTTTGCAATTATCCAGAAATTCCATTAAAGTTCTTGGCAATGAAATGACAAGAAATGATCACCCTATTAAACCCCCGAGCTAAAAACATCATAATGTGCATGGTATTGTGTGGTAATCGTTTTTATTCAGGAAAAAACAGTGAATTACTACCTGTGTTTAACCACTCAAAATTCCGTTTTAGGTATTCATCGCGTGAGGCTGACAAGCAGACTGAAGCCGAGTAAATAAAAACTGGCAGCCGCTGGATGAATGACTGCATGTTTAGGTCATGATAAGGAAGAATTACATTTTTACACATCACTGAGGAGAGGAAAACAAAGACTGGTGTGAGGTTAAAAGCTCTATAAACTGCTGGAGAATAACCAAGTAAAAAAAAACAATGAAGTATGGTTCTCTCTTAGCAGTTTAAGCCTTTTCCTCAGTGGAAGATGTAAGTGATTTAGAGCTCATCAAAAGCACACAGTATGGCCCCCAAAGCACACATAGTAAAAAAAGCATGATAGTTGTCCACAGAGCGGGTAAGGTACTGTCTTAGGCTTCAGGGGGCACTCCTAATGGAGCCATTACGAAGTCAGTTGTCATATCCGAAGGACTTCATTAATCATTACAAGTGGGATAATGCGTCCTCATTTAACAGGACAACTTCCATATTCTCCAAATTCTGTATGAGCAATCCAACACTTAAAGCTCGATTATGGTTCCCATCCATCCAGGTCTGTCTTCATATGCTTAGCACTAAAATAGCTTCGCAGCCATAAAACCATATGCATCTGGGAATCAAATAACAAGAATACTACTTTATTTGTGCAGCACCGTGACAAGCCATGGTGGTTCACCAAAGAGGATGAAAAAGTAAGTTATGATGTTTTGTCTTTTTTTCAATCTAAATAAGATAATAATGTTCATGTTGTGTGTTGTCATTGGATCCTTTCTTTAATTTATTTTATTAAAACAACTACTGTCATAAGCCAAGGCACACAGCCATGATAACATGGGAGCTGCACACACAAATGGCAATTAAGATATTTATTTAAAATAAAGAAGTATCAGGAAATAATGTAAAGTAACAATGGCAGGTGAAGTCAGTGGTGTCAGCGCTCAGGAGTGAAGAGTTGGGAAACTGGGTTTTGTGTAGTGTAAGGAAAACAAACCAAACATCAACCAAAATCCAGAATGGTGTCTTATGGTGGGCTTTTGTAGAGCACTGGCTCAATGGGCCCAGGTGTTATCGGTGCTGACGACTATGGACAAGGCAAGCCTTCTCTCCAGTACCTGCAGAAAACAGCTGCCACCCACACAGACAGAAAGGGAAGGTGTGGTGAAGAGGGCCATGACACTTGTGCCCATCTATGTGCATGAGATGCAAAATAAAATTTTGGCTTGTTTTTTCCTTTTTACACCTAAAAAAGCGAGCAAAATTAACTGATTCCATCCATTTGTTTTATTGCCGGCTCCTGGAGCTTATCCCAGCTGTCACATGGTGAAAGGATGGGTAGACACCTGGACAGGTTGTCAGTGTTTCACAGGGGCTGACACAGAAAATCATACACTCCTAGATCCACACCGAAGCCTATTTAAATTTGCCAGTTAACACAGTAGGCATCTCCATGGACAGTGGAAGGATGCTGGAGAGCACAGAGAGAACCTGTGGAGGCACAGTGAGAACATGCAAACTTCACAAGGCCCCAGACAGCCAGCAGATTCAAACCCAGAATCTTCTGGCTGTGAAGCAACAGTTCTAAACGGTGCACCAGTGAGACATTCAGTTAACTTATTAGTGAAACTTTAATAATAATAAAAAGAATGAATGACAAGCTATTTTAATTGTTAGTTTCAATTGTGGAGATCTGACAGATTTATGCAGATTTGTGTTTGCCTTTTCTGAGTCTGAAGTTTTAGATTTAAATTTCAGTTAAAGGGTAAAATAATATTTAGGTGTAAAAAGCAGAAATCCCGATTCAGTTCATTTAGAGAGGACAAAGCAGGGGCACCAGGCCTACTGTACGTTATCCCAGCCAATTGGCAGCTTGGCTCCTGAGAGCCCACTCCCACTGGGTGCGAATCAGAAATCTAACAGCTAATGACAACAATCACCCCATGGTACCAGTACTGACAGCAAACTAATGCCCACACGTACAGAGTAGAGCACAAGAGCTGTCAACACCCCGTTATGATCCTGTGGGTATATAATGACCAAAAAAAAGAAAATAAAGAGGAGGAAAAGAATCACTCCCAGTTTAATCTGATGACTGTTATTTCTTTTTCTCGCACCTCTTAAGGATACTTTGCTATTAAGAGCAGATTTTCCTCTTCAGTGTTTCTCTTGCAATAATAAAATGTTGAATCACATTTAGAATAGGAGACTGTTGAATGGGTTGGAAAAGCAATATGTTCATTGCAAATGTAATCCCAGCTTTTATTTGAAACATTTAAAGCCAGGGCGGTCTTGCAATATGGTTTAAAGCATAGATAGATGAAAAACAAACAACAAGAAACTAGAATTGGTGTACTAAAGTCATCACACACCATTTTAATTAATCTGTAAAAATCTAATAAGCCTATGAATTCTATGTATTTTAGCAACGAGCAGCTCGACTGACTCAAACATTTTCTCTCATTTCTGTTCTGAATAAAATACCTCGAAATCATGTCAAACACTGACCAAATCTCCAGTAAATACTAAAATTGCTTAACATTTGGTGATTTCAAGGGTCAGAAACATTCATATTATTGTTATACTACCATTAGATCCTGTTTGTGCTGCTGTTTGTTTTTTTTCCTCCTAATTAAACTGAATTTGTGTGTATAAGCAGAGCAGACCTGTATAACAAGTTATTCATTTTACAATGGCATTGCTAATTAAAAATGAATTATATATTATTTGGGTTTGTATTGATTCCACTTACATGTTTTAAGAGGACTTCCTCTGAATTTACATATAAATGACAGTCCTCTTGGCGCAGTAGTGTGTATTTTTTTTGTGGCTCTGCTCTGCTGGACAGCAGTGTTTCTAAAACATGACCCATTTGACTAGTGTTAAGAAACCCGATCTTCTGCTTATTTGATTGTAATCTTTATTTATTTATTTTTTTAATGAGTCTTTTGCCATCCCCGCAGCTGGAGCCCTTTAATTATTAATTATTAATTTGCTTCTGTCGTAAAGCTACAAAAGCCTCTATCAACAAATCCCGCAGGTTGTTATGAGTCAAGCACTGAATATAGTGATGGAATCACTGCGCACACTGAGACGAGCACTATCTCCAGCGTTCAGCCCCTCCACCAAGCCAAATCAAGTTTGTGTTATCAGTATACAGCTTATACCACAGTTCTGAGCAACGTCAGCAAGAACAGGAGCCCCGAGGTGAACAGACATCAAAGTAATCAAGCAGTGAATGCAAGAACTGAGAGTAGCTGTCACACCATGAAACTATGTTACCTCTTTTATGCAGCACAAAGGAATAACTCCCTAATAAAATTCCAACAAACACTATTAGGCTATTTATTTTCCTTCTACTACCATCATACGCAAACACAATCATGCACTGTGACTGTTTTATGCTTAGCTCCTTCTGGCCATAACCTGCTTGATTGATAAACACTTGTTCAAGTTTGAAAAAAAGCAAAGCCGAGACTGAGGAAACAGCAGTACATTCGAGACAATCCTCCGAGTAAACAGGCATCAGCCTAATTCATCTTGAGCAGCACAGCAGCACAGACGTGGCAGAATGCAGGACCGTTACCATTTTCAATTTTGATGCAGTTATTTATTTATTTTTTTAGGATTGCTCCACAGTGAAGATTTTGTATGACTGAATCACCACAATATGAGCGAAGCGCTTCAGCTGAAACTCGAGGTTCTTTTCCCGAGATCCTGGCAGTGAGTGCATTAATCACCACAGTCTCCCTTCCTAACTGAAGACAGAGAGCAACAGCTGGGGGAGAGGAGCTCGGCTTTAAACAGTACAGACTGCAGGAGGTTCAGCCATCACTTCTTGTTGTGAATTCTGACATCAATAGTAATGAATACCTTGGAGCGTTGCCTGACTGCCTGAGCCTGAATTGCTATAACACATGAGGCCGGGAATTGGAAGTGGTTTTTGTTTGTGTGTCTTTCTGTGTGCTGGTGTCTGTGGGTCTGTGTGTAACCATATGCACTGTATCCACCTCTGTTTACCTGTGCAAGCACATGCGTTCCTGCCAGTGTGTGCCTTTTTTTAGTGTGGATATGAGTAATATGCAGAATAACCAGTAGGGCTAAATGACCCGGGCTGACAGGAACAATTAATCAGAACATTGTTGGAGCTCTTGGATGAGGCTCCATGCCGAGGTTACACCTGCAAGGGCTTGAGCTGCACTGGGATCCAGCACACCTACACACAGTGATCTTTAAATGATCTATGGCCGGCTGGACAACATTTATTTCAAGTACAGAGTATTTGCATGGTTGTTGGACAGTTAAAGGCTCACTCATGAATTATTATACATTTTCATGAGACACCAAAAGCACAAAAATCTCCTTTTATTGCCCCAAATTCTAAATAAGTTGGGGAAATGTGTACAAAGCAGGGGTGTAATTTCCAGGGGGGTTGGTGGGGAAGGGGGGGGGGGGGGGGGGGGGAGATGGTATGACCCCCTTAATAATCAGACTCCCCCCCCAATAAAATTATGAATTATCTTGCATAAATAGTCTGTTGATTTTCTTTACTCATTTGAGGTATTACCAGCAAAATAATTGCATGTTTAATCATCTGGGAATTTACCCAGATTTATTTATTTATTTAGACAGAGATCTTGCTCTGAGCCATATTGTCGGGTCTGTAGGGACTGTTGCTGTAAATTGGTGCTATATTAATAAAATTGAACCAAATTGAAGGCCAATTTTGATTTTCTGCCTTGTCCTTTGCACATAGATGTGTTTATACATTATCTGGTGTTGTTTTTGTGATGATGTTATGCACTGTAGATAATGAGGTTTTTCCTTTTTTAAAATTTTGAAGTTATTCCACAATTTGAGAACAGGCTTTTTTGCAGATTGCTGAAACTCTTCCTCTGTAAGATTCTCTTTTTATAGTCAGTCATGATAGTGACCTGCCGCCAATTAACCACATTAGGTGCAAAATGTTCCTCCAGCTGTTTTTTTTAGTACCACTTACTTTTCTATCCTTTTGTTGTGCCTGTCCAAACTTTTTTGAGAAACAGTGCTACCTTCAAATTCAAAACGAGGCAATAATTTTCACGAGATAGTAAAACATGTTCTATTGTGAATTAAACGTGGGTTTATGAAATCTGCTAGTCATTATATTATGTTTATACTGCCATTTTACACAATATTTAGAAATTATGGTTATAATTTAGAGTATGTGTTCTGCCAACAGAGTAAACATAAGTCCAGTATTCTCCTTCTAGCTCTCTTTAGGTGAAAGATCTCAAGGCATGAATGTTTTAGAGATTGCAATGAATGCATGTTTGTCTGGAATTTTTTGTTTTCAGTGTTGCCCGGATCACGTTTAAAAGTTTTAAAGACTATCTGGAATCCAAGATCTTGGTCTTCGACTTTGGTATCCAACAAATTTTGACGAAGCAGTATCTCAGAGAAGTCAAACCAGTTAGGACTGGACAAACTGGTTTTCAGAGGAAATAAGTTGTGACAATAAAACCAAACTGTCAAGTCGCACATAGTAAAACAAAAATACTGAAACTCTTAACAGAGCTAAGATGTACTGCTGAGTTCGTTGACCCATATTTCACAGATTAATTGCATCATTAAAACAAAAATTATGATTTAAACATCTCTCTAACATTCTCCAATTTTGTAATATATACATCACAGGAAGGTAATTTTTTTTAATTAAAGAGGCCGTAAATACACTTTAATAACTGCTGGCCTAAAGGTTGACAAATGACCCTAATTAAGAGAAAACAAAACAAATTAGAGTGCATGATATTTAGATAGATACATGTGCTTCCAGTGCACATCTACATGAACAGGTGTGCCTGAGCAGCATGCTCAGGTAGCTGATACATTACGGTTTTCTGCTCACATCTTTCTCTGGGAATTCAGTTGTCACTTATCAAAGTAAATCTAATTAAACACAGGCTTAAAACGTGCACCCTCTCCATTCTGCTCATCTTTTGTCCAATTTTCTATCAATAGTGTTGCCACTGATCCAGTGGTAATGCGTTGCCTCCTCTGCACTCACACACAATGCCAGGAGGTCTTTGCTTGATGTTCTATGTAGGACAAGTCGTAGTGTGTCTGAGGTAATAAATGAGCAAGATGAATGTGGGGGATATGTTCATTTGAAAGCTCTTGTCACTGAGGGTTTGTCGTCCGGCTGCACAAAGGGTAGAACCTTCCTGCCTGATTTACTTTAGATTCAAACCATGGCTAAATTGGAAATCGTGAATCACTCTGACACCATTGGCATAAGATGGATTAGTTCAGTTAAAGGCTGTCTTTTCTTTACTTTGGATCTTTTTAAAGAAATCATACAAAAATTAATTTTTCTGACAGACGGCTGACCCGGCCAGCCACTGAAAGGAATAGCAAAGGGAGGCCGGCACTGAGGCACTACAAAGCTGGTTTTATCAGCACGGCACTATCCCAACCACATCCAAAAGCTCTCAGCAGCACAATGAGCCTGGCTGAATATTTGATCAACTGTCTCAGGTTTAACAAGCCTTGCCAAACTACACCTGCCTGGAGGAAAAAGATATGCCTTTGAGCAGGGCAATGCCTCCCCCAAGATGTTAAGGAAATAAGCGTTTGATGTTCACAACAACCGAGCACTAAGCTCATCCATTCTTGAGCACTTGGATTCTCAGCAAGGTTCAAGATTTGCATTTACTGAACAATAGTTTTCTGAATGCCAACAATGTCTTCCATTGTAGCCCCAGCCATAAATTACGAAACAATGCACTCAACGAGGAACTACTGTACCCGGAATGTTGCTTTTACAGGTTGGAGTCAGTAAAACATTGTATAACTTTGCTTCTTGCCAAGTGTCATACAACAGATGTTTCTTGCTTATGCCTCTGGAATCTCTCCCACAAATAAAATCAGAGATAATCCTCTTGTAAGAAAGTGTAAATTTATGTGCTTTTGCTATATCTCTGAATAAGCATGTGTGTGTACTCAGTCACATCGTGGGGACTGTTGGTGACAAAAAGCAGAAGCCCAGTGTTAAATTAAAGTAGATGTACCTGTAAATAAGGTTACAGTGTGTCTGTGGGAAAAAGAATTAAAGTCAGCGTAATTCTCTGTGTGTGTGTGTGTGTGTGTGTTTCTGTACATGTGTATCCCCAAACTTATAGTTGCTGGCTGCAGCTCATTGCCCTGCAGTAATATCAGGCCTTACAGACACCTGGGACCAGTGGTGTGGTCTCTCAGAAGAGGCTGGCAACTGGCCCTGATTACTTTCTCCACTCTCTGGAACTCAACTCTGTGTATGCCATTAACAAGCTCCACGTGGTATAATCCCAACTCGACCATACCATTAAACCTCTACACAAAAGCTAGTTTACAAACACAGGCACACACACACACACACACACACACACACACACACACACACACACACACACACACACAGCACAACTTAACCATCAGTCCACTGAAACCTCTACCACCTGCAGACCAACGTTTTCCATAACCTCTCCTTTGAGAGCAGAGCCTGCACAGCGGAAACTGTGAAGCAACGGTGACATCTAGTGGCCAAATTACTGTGTAAAACAAAAAGTTGTAGATTTGTTTTTGCTGCACTGCCCAAAGACCGAGTAGAATTATTTGACTGTTAGTTGCTTTCCCTTCCTTTTATAAAAACGCTATATTTTTATTTCATTGCTTGTGTTATTCATATTTATCATTTACGTGTACACAACTAGATGCTAAAAATGTCATAGCTCAGTTAGGGACAAGCTTTTTCAGGATACTTTTTATTATCTTCTTGTGTTCAATTCTACATGTTTACACTATTCAAATTATATAATTTATACAATGTAGTATTTTATTCATTTGCTTTATAATAGTGCATTTAATAACCTGTAAATAACTACAAGTCTACACGTTTACATATGTCAAAAACACAGAAGTATTCATATATATATGTGTGCATATATGAATAAGCATATGTATGTAGATATGTGTGCGTGCATATAAAGAGTTCTGTGAATAAGTATTTGCCCCCTTCCTGATTTTGTTTCAGTTTTATTGACCACACCCAGATCCCATTGCTAGACCTGCTGAATCAAGAAATCGCTTAAACAGAATCTGTCTGACACAGTGAATTAAACTAAAAGATGTCTGCATGCATGCAACAAGTCATGACATCATATAAAGAAACTCAGAAAGAACAGAGGAATGAAGTCAGTGACATTTATCAGTCTGGAAAGGGTTACAAAGGCTTTGGACCCCATAAAACCATGATGAGAGTCGTTATCCACAAATGGAGAAAACTTGGGACAGTAGTGAAGCTCCACGTGCGTATGCTGGTCACTTCCCAGGAGTTACCAGTATACCAAAATTACTCCAAGAGTAATTTAAGACTCATCCAGGAGCTCACAAAGCCAGAACAACATCTAATAAACTGCAGGCCACACTGAGAAGGAGACTGAGCAAAAAATAGTTTCACATTTGCCAAAAAAAACCTCCAAAACATCTTGATGATCCCCATGACTTTTGGGAAAATATTTTGTAGATTGATGAGACAAAGGTTGAACTTTTTTCTCATCTTGGCCTTCCAATTGGGGTCTGGGATGCGGGGCGTCCCTGCTACTGTGAGGCCGGGGGCAGTCTGCTTGTCTTCAGCCCAAGGAATAGGGTGGCATCTCCTGGGTCTGGGTGTGGTTTCCAAATGTTTGAGCACACTACGTTTATGGTCGATTGCTTTTTTTCCCACATGTTCAACTCTAATTTCGTCATGCTTGCATAATGATTTAATTTTGACTCACAATACTATCCCGGGACCACGAGGGGGCGCCGTGTCCTATTTATTTAATTTGTCCTATCAACAATCATCCCATTGCCTACAACCATTAAAAGACGTATATTTGGATCATGACAATATATTTCTGTTTTGTAATGGAAAAAAAACCTATGGCGAGACATTGCCTCTGTACAATATTAAACTATTAAAAATACACACGCATATATTGAATAAAGTGAATATATATATATATATATATATATATATATATATATATATATATATATATATATATATATATATATATATATATTTGCACGTTTATATGGTTATAACCATATAAACGTGCAAATACTCAGGAAAAAAGGAAATTAACTAAAATGTGGAGACAAAATATTTCATAGATCAGTTTTACCTGTAATCACAGTTTCATAACATATAATCGTACTGACTTTGGTTTGGTGTCATTTTCCGATTTTAGCTCTAGACTGACTGGAAAAACAAATAAGCTCTATTTTTAGACGCTATACAGTAAGAGTGCTGTGAGGTCGGGCTTATTGCGCATTGCCTAAAGGGGACACAGCAACTAGAAACATGAGCTATTTGATACTCTTTGTGATATTTTAGACTTTCTTTCTTCTTGCTGCTCAAAAATGGAAAAAAGAAAAAAAAAAACTTGAATACTACAGTGAGTGAGTGGCAGCCAGCGGAAACAGGCACACCTTATCGTATCTCTCTTATATTCAAATGTTTTCATGGCTGTGCATGCACGCGCCTGGAGGAAGAGGAGAAGAAATAATTTCCAAGAGGGCGGTGCTATTGTATGAAGTAGGAACAGCGTCAAAGTTAAGAGTGCTTCCAAACATTAACTCGAACTTTAAGTGGCCTCTGCTGTTAAATAGAACAGAAGGAAACCGAGCAGGTAAGATGACGGCTCGCCTCTGCGGTGAGATTTGTTGACTGTAATGTGATCTGTCGATCGGGCTTAGCGGGGGAAATGTCCCGTTAGTAGCACGGCTAACTGAGCTCTTACCTGTGCCAGGTAAAGTCGGCGTGTACAGTACAGGTAGAGGTACACTTTTCTGCCTTGTTTGTTTATTTGTGTGTAACATGGGCTATCGAAGAGTAGCCTACGTTACACAGAGCAGGGTAGGACTACATTCTGATCTGCTGACTTGCGTAAAAAGAAAATGAGTAAGCGATCTAACTTTACAGTAGGATATGTTGCAACAGGCCTCTTACAGCCTGTAAGAACTAACTTGACACGTCTATCAAGAAGATATTAAAAATAAAAGTAATATTACTTGCTTAAAGTGCTTAATCTGGAGGCTGTCACCGTAATTTGCTATATGCAGCTGGAGAGGGTCCATTGGGCGTCAGATATGTCTTGTTTCTTTGTTTCTTTTTTTACACTATAGTTCAAAAGACTACGAGAAGAGAGGAAGGAAGCGCATTTTCAATTAAAGCAGCAGGGTGTGCCAAAATATTGGCGTTATCCTTAAGAAATGACAGGTTGAAGAAGATTAATTCAGTTTAACTTGTCTAAATGTTTAATCCATTAATCACCATACTCCACTACTTTAGTAGCCTGTATAAATCTTTAAGGAATTGGGTTTGAGGTGTCAGTTCAGGGCTAAAAATCTTGTAGGGACACCAGAGTTTTTATAAACTTCAAATATGTAAGGCTGAATTTTCTTGAAGCATACATAAAACAAATTACAGAATATTGAGGTATGTAATTAATGGGTTAGTGCGGCCACTGAAATGTGTATTATCATGTTTTATTTTACTCTTTGTAAAATTTCAGACTATATGAGCTACAACTCCTTTAGTAACTAATGGAATATCATATTTTTTTTCACCCAGGCCAAGTTGATATAATTCACCTTCTATGCTCCTGAAAAAAAGAGGCTCAGATGCTTCAGGATGGACGAGGCTCTTCCCAGCCTGAGCTCAGTTTCAGACTCTCTGGAAGCAGACAGTGAGGAGTTCCAGCTCAGAGTGGACTTCTTCAGGAAGTTGGGTTACACCCCATCAGAGGTCATGGCTGCTTTGAGGAAACTGGGCTTAAGCACAGACACTAATGCGGTGCTAGGAGAGCTCGTTAGGAACAGAACCCGCAGTGTACCTTGCATTTCCAGCTCTGACAGTGACGAGAGGAGCACACGCCAAAACGACTCCCTGCAGCCTCCCAGTTGGGCTCTTGGGTCCTGCAAAAACACAACGCAGCTGTGGGACCAAAACAAACCGGACGAAGAATTGAGGCCTGTTGTTATTGACGGCAGCAATGTTGCCATGAGGTAATCCTGATGATACTTCCTGCTCTGTAGATTATCAGATTAAATCATAATCCATGAATGTCACAGCTGCTATGAACACTTTCTGAATAAGGACAGTTATTTTTCAAAGTCTTATTAAAGTCTGTATTTTCCTACAATGTCGTGTGACTTGACTTTTTAAAGGAGGTGTTGACTGCACTGCCCGTGCATGTTTTAGCATGGACCGCTGAGACATTATGCAAATTCTAGATCCTCTACTCAGAATCCCCACCTTTTACCAGAAATTATGTGCAATATGTGACTTTCGGACTGGGTAATAGCCAGAGGGAAGATTCCTTCTAAGCAGCATTTGAAGACGTGGTGTTTACTCAGATCAGTGGAATTTGTTAAGCCTCCTTTTGACTATGAATTAGATTAGATTATTTTCGGTCAGATTAACTGAATCCATGTTATCTCTTATGCTTCTTTTTTTTTTTTTTTACAGTCATGGCAACAAGGAAGTATTCTCATGCCAAGGGATTCAGCTGGCGGTGAACTTCTTCCTTGACAGAGGTCATACTAGCATTACTGTGTTCGTTCCCAGCTGGCGCAAAGAGCTGCCCAGAGCTGATGCTCCCCTGACAGGTGAGGATGGCAGAAATAAAGGAAAGCAGACAGATGTTTCCCATCAAGTAGACAGGACAAATTTCAGCCTAACATCCCTGTGAGGCGAAGTTAAATGAGGTTAATACTGGTGACACAAAAAGCAGTTTTCACACGGGGTGTGAATGACAAATAAGGTTTGATTCAAACAGAAATGTATCTGATATTATTTTCATGCTGGATGTTAGCACGACCATAAAGATGGAATTAGATCCTTAAGACTGACTAATTGCTGGGGGGAAAAAACAAATGTGATGGGGAGCAATAGCTGAGTTCCTGTCTATATCACATGTGTGCATCGCTGACAAAATATTTTGATGTGCTTGTGTTCTCTTTGAATCCAGGCCAATAAAGAACAGGTTTTGTATGTGTAAAAAGGCGTCCATTGTAAGCTGTCAATGAAAGAAGTTCTTAGAATTGAAAATTCGTTGACTGCTTTTAGCAGTCAGTCTGGTTCTACCATCTGCTAATTTTCCCATTATTGGTTAGTTTAATGTTAGAGAAGACTAAAAGTTTATATTTTAGTCTCCTGGCAGCAGGCAAGACCAGTGAATCCAGGAGAATGAGAACCACACCTTCTGAACTGTCAGATAAGACAAAAAATTCCCCTCCAGGCTCAGTGTGTGGCACATGCAATGGTTACAACATAAGCTGATCACTTCTGTTAAATTGCCGACTATGTTAGCCTCTTAAAGTTTCAGTTTCTGTACAATGAGATAATATCTGCAGGGCATATCCTGCCATAACCACACTGTAATCAGAATGTTTAGCCATAGATTTAGAACAAAAAGTAGCTAAAATGGATATAAATCACTAAAGATGTTCTTAAATGGTAGCCTGGTTGTTTTACTCAAGAAGGTAACAAATTCTTACTGATAAGGAACTGAAACAAATGAAATAAGCCCACACAACTATTGTAACAGAGAGGTTGCCATTTATTCTAGTTTTTGCATACAAGTTGTGCTAAGATGATATTTCTTTTCTTCCCCCACTCACGCTTTTTTCTTTGTTAGTACAGAAACAAATACCGTATTATACAGTGAGTTTTAGAAGTGATTTTTTTAAGCAAGAAATGAAAACTTAGAAATTCTATCACATAATTCTGTATTCATTAATAATTCCCACATGAGCCAGGAGATATTACAGGAAAACTAATGCATCTATGCAAAAAAAGTTAAGGTTGTGAAACAGGGTATTATTTAGTTGGCCAGCATAAAATATTTCCATACCAGGCCATGGCAAGAGAAAGTGGAAATACACTTAAATAAGTCACTCTGACTGTTTTTGGGTGGTTACAATATTGTAATCACAGACAGTCGTGTATAATAGAGCTCTAAATTTATCTCAACTGATTCACTTATGTCCGTGTATTTATAAAGCCCAGATTAATATAATGTCAGTGTATCTTTGTGTAAATATTACCACCTGCAGCACAACAACTAAATAAAAAGGATGGCACATCCTGGAGCATGAGCCTCTTGTTGCTCTCAAGAATTAATAGCTGTGCAGCCTGGGTGGAGCAATCCAAAGGTTCTTTTTTCAATCTTTGAACAAGGAAGTAAAAATCACCCTGTAGTTACTCGTGGGAAAGTCCCATCGGGAAGTAGAGATGGGGATTTTTTTTGTTTTGTTTTTTTTGTGTTGTTTTTTTTTCCACACCTACTGTACTTGATGTTGTAGTTAACTACTGGTATCTATTTACAGTAAGTTGTTAGGTTTTGACAGAAGTAAGAAAGGTGCTTTTCTATCACATAAGGTTTTCTATCTTTTGTTCATCACACAGAGTTCAAGGTTCATTTCACTTACCCTTAACTTGTTTTGAAGCACTATCAATGTGTGTGTGTGTGTGTGTGTGTGTGTCTTTGTCGTGCATTTGTTCACTCAGCTTGCACATAGCATGATCTACAGTAATCTTAAGCTACCCCTCATTTCCTTATGTTCTAATTCCAAAAATTCAGTGGTCTTGAGCAATCATTCTCCAAGGTTTATGAAGGTTTTTCAAAGTTTTTCTCTAGAAATTGTCTGCTTTTTTGCTCATTTTCAGTCCACTATTTTTCCACTAACAAGTAGATTCCCAAGAGGTATTAGCAGAAAATGTGGCATATCTTTGCATCTTTGCAGCATGTCTTTAAATTCTAAGAACCTAGACAACAGAAGACAAAAGGAGAAGTGTCAGGCCTAAAAAAAAATCTAAAGCACGCAAAGTATATCTGAAAGTCGTGTCTTTAAGAAATAGGAAAAAACCCAGATCTGACACAGGCCCAGAGAGATGCATCTACTGTTCACTGAAGCCTCGTCAGAAATGGTTTCAGTGAAATAGTGGCTGTCAAAAACCATTCTTAAGGAAACGAAACGGGGAGAAAAGGCTGAGGTATGCCAAAATACACAATACCTGGACTGAAAATCAGTGGCAACAGGTCTTATGGAGTGATGAATCCTGTTAGAATTTTTGGTTCTGTTCAGAAGAGATCAGGAGAAAGGTACAACAGTACATGTCTGCAGCCATCTGTAAAACATGGTGCAGGCTCTGTCATGGCTTTGGCCTGCATTTCATCCAGTGCTTTGTGGAAGTATGAACATAGAAAAGTGCTGTCAGAATTTTGATCCACCATCAATACCATCCCAGAGGTGTCTGATTGGCAGCAGCTTCATGTTTCAGCATGACAGTGATTCATAACACATTACCAAGTTTGTAAAGAAATACCTGGATAGAAAAGAAAAAAATACAATGACCTCCCCAGGCCTAGAAATTCAATTCAATTTTAGTTTTATTTATATAGTACCAAATTACAACAACAATTGTCTCAAGGCACTGAAATCAGCATTATGGAAGCAGTGTGGGATGATTTTCACAGAGAAGGGAACAAAAGGCTGTCAACATCCAATAAAGAGCTTATTGGATGTTGGCAGCTTTTAAAAAGCCTGGAGAACTATTCCTGAAGACTACATAAAGAAATGACAAGAAAGCTTGCCTGAGAGAGTTGAAGCTCTTTCAAAGAATAAAGGCAAATATTAACTTTCAACCTTGTTAAAATTGTACAAACTTTGTTTTCACCTTGTGGTTTGGCTTGCATCTTTCAATAAATCCACATCTTTTTAATGTGTCACAGTACAGTTGAATACACGAAATCATTTAATACAGCGTAAAACATCAACTCTGGATCTGTAACTGATTACTGGTTGCACTTTCAGATCAACACATTCTACTGGAGCTTGAAAAAAGAAAAATCGTTGTCTTTACTCCATCACGCCGTGTTGGGGGCAAGCGAGTGGTTTGCTATGATGACCGCTTTATTATCAAATTGGCGTATGAGTCCGATGGAATAATCGTATCCAACGACACCTACCGAGACCTCCAAGCAGAAAGACCTGAGTGGAAGAAATGCATTGAAGAGAGGCTGCTCATGTACTCCTTTGTGAATGACAAGTAAGCCTGTTCTTCTGTATGAACCTGTGAGATACCACATTTTCCTTCCGTGGTGAATTTTCCAGAAAAAGAATTTGCAGCTTACAGCAGAGTTGTACAAGTGGATGAAGAACTCTACAATTTTTGTGTTTTTCTACAGGTTCATGCCCCCAGATGACCCTTTGGGTCGCCACGGCCCCAGCCTTGACAACTTCCTTCGGAAAAAGCCTCGTCCTACGGAGCAAAAGAGACAACTCTGTCCATACGGTAGGTACGATTAGCATATCGATCAGGAAGTGTTACCCTCTTCTGCAGCAGAGAATGTGCTGTCCAAATTAGATCTCATCAACAAAAAATCTTTTTGCTTGTGTGTGTTATTTTTCTCCATCACAGAAAAAAAGTGTACGTATGGCATAAAGTGTAAGTTCTACCATCCTGAGCGGGTAAACCAACCCTATCTGTCTTTGGCTGATGAACTGAGAGAGAAAGCCCAGATTTCTACTTTAAAAGAAGAGAGAAATGCCAGATTGTCACCCAGACAGCTTCAGTCTGATCCCGCACTTGCTCAAAATGCCTATTTTCATCCTCGAGACTCCAACAAAGAGCTCAAAAGAGATCAGCAGACTGCCTCACCCCCTTCTCAGGTTAGTGAAAATAAGCTGCTGTACTGGGAGGATCCTAGACACAATCCAAATCACATGCCGTGTTCTGTAACAGGAACCCAGTGTCAGAAAGAGTGGCCTGGGTTGCACTTGATGCCAAATCATTACTATGCCAACATGTCTCAAGAGTACCTGGATTCAGGCCTCGGCTCTTTTGAGAGTCAGTACTCTGATATTTCGCATTCCCTCTGCAACTCAAAGAAGCTCAGGCCGCAGTATCAGAGTGCTCCTCCTGGAGCCACAAATTCTCTCGTACAATTAGAGAAAAATAACATCAATCAGCCTTGCAAGTGCTGTTCTCATGCAGTGCCCTCAACAGTTCACCAGCAATTTCATGGAAACATGGACTCTCAGGCACAACCCCAATACAGCGCCTATCACCCAAATGCCCTCACACCCACTGCTTCTCACCAGCACAGTCTCCCCAGCCATTTCCAGTACAGTGGAGGCACCCATGTTCAGCAACATTACTGGTCAGATCCCTTTCAGGGGTTACCACAAGCCAGCAGACCAAACAGCCTCCCTTCTTCAATTCGTTCTTCACACTACCACAATTCTTGTTGCTCTAGCAACAGTCATCTGTACTATTCAAGGGGACAACAACCATCTTCTGCTGCACTTGACACACAAAGGTTAGAACTCCGCAACAAGCTCAAAACTATCTTCAACCCACATCTGGTGGATACTGTCATGGAAATGTTTCCAAATCTGATGAATGCTGAGAAACTAGCTGCAGAGATACTGAAGCTGAAAGCCCAAAGAGATCTTTTCTGATTATTCTTCTTTCAGACCTGTCATTACTACTTGCCTTGACCTCAATAGCATCCTTATCACCTTTTCAGAAGGTCGCATAGTGCCTATAGCTGAGTCATTTAAAAACAAATTCTGTGCAATGTGCTATTATACTGTAAAAATGAAACATTTTGTTTTATTTATGAATGATTTAGTTAATCTGTTATAGGTTATATATATTTTTTATGACACTGGAGTCATATGTCTTTGTCATCCATGTTTTGGATAAAAAGTGCCTCTAGATGGAAAACGGTTACATTTATGCATATTTGTTTATGCATATTTCATCAAAGTTAATTAGTTTTAAGTTCTCATGAAATAACCTGTTGCTACTATGTGCTACTTTTAATCTTAGTTCTTCAGAAACAGCCTGCAGACAAGTATTATCCTTTCAAGGGACATTTGCAGTATACTAAAAAACACTGGCAGTCAGTCCAGAAAAGTAGGCTTCCAAATATTATTAAAAGAAAGTAGCTGAGATACCACAACAAAAATGAAACGCTAATTATGTAGGTGAGCTATAAAAACCTTTATGAACTATAGATACAGCCACCATGACATAACCCACTGGTTTGGGAAGTCCCTTTTTGAGAGCATTTTTGCTGTTGCTATCTTGCTTTTGTTTTTGTTTTTTAAACAAACATGACAAGTGAGGACAGAGAAAATGAGGACACCAAACGCTCATGCAATGGTAACCTGTCACACAAGTTACACAGAAGGTATTTTCAGCTGCTTTCTTATCACCACAGTAGATAGATCTGCATGTTTGACCTTCCTGATGTAACCAGTACGAGTGCATTTACCCTGTGAGCTTGGCTTTATGTCTCCTCTCCATCTCAGGCCAGAGAGCTTTTACATGTAAGGGTAACATGTTAACCTCAGAGCTACATCCTGCTCATCTACTTCACTGTAAAGACAACACCACAAAAAGACAGCTAAATAGAACTCCTGCATGCTGTCTCTGTCATTGCTCGTATGTTTAATAAATGTTTGCATCTATCCAACCTTCAGCATTTTGGAAATTACATGTTAAATGTGCAGGCTTAAGGTCACCTCAACATAAACTGGGCGCTAAAGAGGCATTGAGTCATCCACTTTACACCTCTGTCTGAGGTTTCCAAAGTAAAGTTAATTGTTGAATTCGTTATCTGAATTTTTTCTATCGTGACTTTTGAGTTTTTGCATTAGAAAAGGCAACTGATAATGTCCTGCTGCATTTTTAAATTGTTTTTATTGGTCGGGAATTTTGTTTCTCCTTTATTAACCAGCTCAAACTTTAAACTTTCAAGAGTATTTCATCTGATATATCAATAATTTTGAAGTGTTCCTACCTGTCAGCATTTTGTTTCTGTCCTGATAAGATCTGGCATGAGAAAACCTGTAGTTGGTTACGTCACAGAGGGCATGTTTCTCTGTAGTGTAAAGTCAGTAGTTTGATTTACGGCATACGCCTCTCCAAAGAGCGACTCTGTTGCTTTTAGTTCCCCACTTCTGAAATACCTTTGGTGTCCTTGCTCTGTGAGCTTCATAAGTAAATATAAAAGTCATGTAGTCCACAAAGATAAGCTAACATTGCATGTTTTTGCCATACAGTGTAAATGCTGATCTTGCTAGGAAATTGAAACTGAACTTAAGAAATGGCTTTGACCCAAGCAAAAGGAACTTCCTGATGTGTCATCATCATTTGTTCCGTAAACCTGAATCAGCTTCATGAATCATTCTCTGAATAACTGTCCCGATTAGTGTGTGTAGGAGAGACTACAGTATAACGTATAAAAATGACAGTTATGGAATTTAGTTCTCATAAATGATTTGTATTCTCTATTCTTATATTGGATCATTAACTTCAAATGTTTAGTGTTAGAACTCATTGTAAGAATATTTAGGAAATGCATTGTCACTACCTATTAAAGTCTATTGTAATAATAATATGTGTGAAGTCTATTACAATACAAAGGGACGGGGATTAGCACTGTTGCGTGGAGAGCCAGCCAGTGGTTTAAATCCAGTTTTCTGTGTGGAATTTTCATGTTTCCTCATACCTGTGTGGGCTCTCTCTGGCTTCCTCGCACAGTCCAAAGACATGCATGTTGGTTTAATTGGTGATTTTAAATTGGCTATTGGTGTGAATGTAAGTGTGATTGGCTGTCTTTGCTGGCCCTGCTGTCCACAGTGTATACCACTTTACACCCAATGAAAGATAGGATACGCTACAGCTCAACGGCGTTCATGGAATGGATTTGCAAAAGAAAATAAACAGCTGGTATGGGGTTGGTGGATTAATCCCAAACTAGTTCTTCGGGTTTATTTAATTCACTTGTAAATATCCCTCTGACGTTAATCAGAGACCAAACAAGCTAACAGTGGTCCTGATTGCCTCACAGATAGAATTGCTGCCAAACTGTCCTACTCAGTTTCACAAGAAACAGCGCAGCTCGTGTTGCAAGCCTGAACGAGAAACTGTTGTTTTTTTTCCCAGTGACTGAGGGAAAGGTAAGGGTGTGTGTGTGTGTGTGTGCCTGTGTGTGTGTGCGTGTGTGTGTGTGTGTCAGTCAGTCAGTCAGTCAGTGTGTGAGAGAGCATGCTAAATACCTTTTTTGCCACTTGAACGAGGCAGACATGATTTAAAACTAACTTATATTTAAAAACAAATGTTAAATGCAATCACACTTGTGTATAATAATAGGAAAGAAAGTAGATAACTAAGATCTTGCACTTCATGCATCACCAGTCGCTGCAGATGTAATTTGTCTCACTGGGAAAAGGCCTCATATCTGTACTGATGCTGGTACAAGGTGAGAGTTGTTTTTATATTAAGAGTCAACTTTTCCATTTGTCTCTATATTGTCCAGGTTGCAGGGACAGATCGTTTAACTTAACTTCAAAGTCTATATGGAGTTTATTGGTTTCTCCAATGTAGCGCTCACCTTAACTCAGTTAGTTTTACACGCTAATAAGGTAATTGTGAACTAATTAATTAAACAAAATGCTGCTGTTTTAAAGCATCATGAACACTAGATTTATTATGTTAAAATAAAGGGAACCACCATTATGCTAATGCACATTGAAAACTATAACTGTTAGCATGCTAATCGCTATGGTATTGGTATTATAATTATTGTGTGCAAGGTCAGTAGCTCACATGTAGCCTCACATAGCTGCTAGCCTTCCAAAACCTCCATATGTAACCGTTCTGTGGAAATACACCAACCTTTCTCACACCCTAACTCTATGACTATATCCCTGAGAAATGTCCTTGATATTTTTAAAGTTCACAGAGTTGCAGATATTACCCAACATGTCAATTCTTTGTTATCTAATGTTGTTTTGAGAGTCGATGGCCCACTTCTGTTTCTTGGCTTTTGATTCTTTTTTTTTCTTTTTCTTTTTTTGATAATTCAAAAATCTAAACTATGCCAACTATCCAGGAGATGCAACAATAATATTTGTTTAATCAAGAAACACAGTTACCATTACCAGCTAGAGTGGGGTGTTACGGTTGAATGAATGTAAATATTTACTTTATATAACTTTACTTCTATAACTTGTGCAATGTTCGCACACATGTGTCCCATGTTTTACTTGATGTGGGGGGATTCGTGGCTCAAGAGTTGGCAGTTCGTCTTGTAATCGGAAGGTTGTCGGTTCAAGCCCCGGCTCGGACAGTCTCGGTCCCCGTGTCCTTGGGCAAGACATTTCACCTGTTGCCTACTGCTGGTGGTCAGAGGGCCCGGAGGCGCCAGTGTCCGGCAGCCTCGCCTCTGTCAGTGCGCCCCAGGGTGGCTGTGGCTACAATGTAGCTTGCCATCACCAGTGTGTGAATGTGTGGATGACTAAATGTAGTGTAAAGCGCTTTGGGGTCCATAGGGACTAAGTAAAGCGCTATACAAATACAGGCCATTTACCATGATGTGTAAACAGGGAATTCGGTTAGCATACTCAAACAACCTTGGGCTTCAAAGCCTTTGTTTAAACATAGCTGTTAGCTTATCAAGAATTTTTTTTTCTTTTGACAATTTCTCTGCAACATGGAGTCACTTTGTCAGTTAAGACAAGGAACATAAAAGCTTGAGTACAGGTTGTGTTTCACAGGCCTGTAATATGATGGCCTCTTCCTTTGTCATGCTGATACCGGCTTCAAGTAATAATCTCATACCTGAAGGCTTTTAGACAAACTTGACCGTGCACTTGATATTCAGCATTTCTCTTGGCATTAGAGAAAGGGGTATTTTTTAGGAGACTTAAACTAGTTCATCAAACAATCATCAGTTACTTGGTAACACATTAACCTTCACACACCACTGTTTGTTGAACTGATGTTTTTATTGTGAATAGGAAATTGATATCGATTCACAGGCAAGATGCATGTGTAAATGTACCATTATGCTGCGGCGTCAGATTGATGATACTGTTCTGTATTCACCTGGTCCTCTAGTCAATGGCGAGCTTGGTAAGATGTATGTATTTTTGTTACTCCCATGCCATTAGTAGTTTGTGGAAAGGTACAAAAGCCCCGTATCCAGGTTTGCTGGGAAAAAAAGGAAATTAAGTTACTATTCAAACAGACTATACGTTAGAAAATCACACTTATATTTATAATTTTAATATTTTAGATGTCGCGGAGGTCGTGTGTTTGTTATTGTTGTTTTTTTGTTTTGTTTTTTTTGCAGTCTCGTAAGAAAATACTACATTTAAGTAACATTTCCAAACGCAGTCAGTCAAGTTTGTTATTGTAGGAAAGTGAGTTCACATTACAAGGTCGCACCTCATGCCTTTAATGCTGTAATTTAAGACAGCTAAGATGACCTGACAGATGCATGTGCAGCACATATACGGCATCCAGAGGATTGGAGATGCTGTAGTCCTAAAAAATACCCAACAGCCACTTCATTAGGCACACCTTGCAGTATTATGTTGGACCTTCTTTTGCCTTCGGGAATGCCTTACTTCTTCATGACATGAATTTAATAAGCTGTAAGAAATATTCTTCAGACATTTTGGTCCATATTCACAGATAGTTGCTCCATATGTGTCAGCTGCACATCCATGATGCAAGTTTTCCATTTCACCACATCCAAAACACGGTCTATTAGATTGAGATCTGGTGACTTTGGAGAACATTTGACTATAGTGAACTCATCTTCAGGTTCGGTAAACCAGTTTGAGATGATCTGAGCTGGAAGCAACCATCAGACGATGGGTAAGGCGTGGTCAGTGACATGGTCAGCCACATTTCTCAGGTAAGCTGTGGCACTTGAAAAATGCTTATGTAGTCTCTTGGTGTTGCTTCAAGGTTCAACATGTTATGTATTCAGAGATTTTTTCTTCTGCTTTCATATCATTTAATGTAAACTCTTGAGATGGCTGAAATATTGAATCATGGAATATCAAATCCATCAAAGTAAATGTATTAATACATTGTGTAATTGTGTGAAAGAATGGTGCTTAAGGTAAATACGCTTCAAAACAAATGTAAAGGTTTTAGAAGCATTTGAATTTAAATAGGTACTGAGATTATTGTAAAAAGCATTACGTAGTGCACACATCCAAATCGCAGTACATTACTAAATGTCAAGGTGCACACCCTTAGAGCAAAAACATGTACATGTTGCTTGAGTACGGCAGGTAGGAAAATGACATTGGTTACCATTCAAAGTAGCTGTGTCCCAGGTGGCTCCCATCACATAGCCCTGAATCAGGAGTTTGCAGCTCAACTCCAAGGTGGAGATCTACCTCCCCCTGCAGGTGACCGAGGAAACGAACTACTCCTGTGCTGATCCTCCCAGATGGCAGCATGATCCTGACCTGATGGCCTAGCTGTAAGTCCATCGGGGAGTGAGGAACAAAAACTCGATGTGGCCCTTGAGATTTCCTCCATGATCTCACACTGCAGAAAGAAAACTTCTCTTAGTGAATAGAAAGAACATCACACACATCGATAAATTAGGAATTATGATCCTAAAATATATTCCACGTAATGAATAAATTTGCTTTTTGAACTATATTT
The DNA here is from genome assembly GCF_056152115.1 of Neolamprologus brichardi. Taxonomy (NCBI): domain Eukaryota; kingdom Metazoa; phylum Chordata; class Actinopteri; order Cichliformes; family Cichlidae; genus Neolamprologus; species Neolamprologus brichardi. Next base: position 20,597,644 of record NC_142114.1, on the reverse strand, counting down.
TGAATATACACCCTGTGCATTTCTTAAGATGGAGGATTATAACTGTTGCCGAACGATTTTTTACATAATACATTTTCAATAGGACACAGGACCTCACATGACTCTGAAATGGTCCCTGCTGTTTCCACTGTTTGCAGTTAAACTTCTGAGCATAGATATAAGAATATTTTTTTATCCAACTCTCTGCCAAACCGTTTCTTTGAAAGCAATACCTCGAGGCTGAAGTTGAGGAGGAGGAAGGTCTTGAACTCTGTGCTGAGGATGAAGATAACTGGCTGCCTGACAAACTACATTCATAACTATCACTTCTTGATGACATGTCAGACCTTCTGCGCTGATGGAGGCCGCCTGCACGTGAGACATTAGCAGCTGATATCATGGCTAAATACAAAAGGATGCGCATATGAAAATTTGTTCTGTCATTGCCATAATTGTGTTACTGCCATTTACCTGAATACTCTTCAAATGCTTCTCCATTGTCCACTCCTGACTCTCCCTGGTCACTGTAACTGCCCACTTTCACCAACACTCCAGACTCCAGCTGAGGGAAAGGAGGCAAAGGTATAATTACAGAACCTCAGCCACCCACACGCAACTTCACACACAAACACACCTGATTATGCAGCTCTTCCTGTTTTCTCTTCAGCTCTGTAAACCTCCTTTCCCATGATGCTCTCTCACAAGCAATCCTGGTCTTCAGTGATAGCACCTCTTTTTCAGTTTTGGTCAGTCTCTTCTGGAGGGCAAATGTACGGTCAGGGCTACCTGGTATGGCGGCAATCCTGTTATTTTCGGCACCTGACAAATAACATCAAATAAGGTAATCATCTAAATCTGCACATTAGCAAACGGGATGTGAAGTAGGATTGCATAAGGAGGAAGAGAGGCTTTAAGAAAATAAACTGTGAAATTGAGTGTTTAACAGTTGACTAAATATTTTTAAGATATTTTAAATGTGCTGGTGATCACTCTTTGATTTTATGAGTTTCTTACCCACAACTTGTTTCAACTGATGGCTTTTGCCCTCTGTAATGGGGTTTTCCCTTGGTAAGAATCTGATAGCATTGTATGGACATATCTGCAATGCAGATCAACACTGATTAAAATTTTTATAATCACCACTTACAAGAACCTTCATTAAACTGTGATGTAAGCAGATTACCCAGATGTGAATATAATGAGCATACACTCACCCAAAGGAACCTGCAGGTGCAGAGTATCCCTTTGACTGCCCACGTAAACACAGCCCATAGGACTGTCATGTTAAAGCACCGTCCTCTCACATTGTGCTATCCTGAGCAGACAAATTAATTGTTTTTCTTTAGTACAGTAAGTACTACAGCTGAAAGATTATATCTTTACAATAGAGTGGATTTGGTTACAGAAAACTCAAGGCTAGTTGTAGGTTTTCTAAGAAAAAAATAGGTTGTACCATCTGTAGGTCAATGCTGCCAGGCTATGCCCTCGTAACACATAAACACACTCAAAAACCACATTGAAATTAAAATGTGGTTGAACGCTTATGACTTCGAGCAGGACACTGACCTTTTGCAGAAGCTTAACTGTAGGCTAGAAGTCATAGGGAAATGGTAGCTTCCATCTCTGCTAAAAGGGCCTCTGTCCCAGTCTATGGTGAAGGCTAATGTGCCACACAGGGCTCACTGACCTGTTGCTATGCGCCAGCTCTGTGTGAGCGCTGCTGACGATCGCCCGGGAGGTAAATCTAGTCTAATCTTCTTAGTCGTGCAGTTACACTATCTGGTTGTATCCAAGCTGCTACATATGGTTTACTGAGTCTGATAAACAATGTGAATAAGCCTCTACACTTAGTGCAACTGTTACATCTGTTGGAGGAAGAAGGATTCAGTATCATCACCCATCTGTTTAGTCTGTATGTTGTCAAACTGGAGAGGTAATCCTTAATATTGATACAAAAATAAATAAATTCTCTCCTTTCTGACTGTGTTTTTCACTCGTTTTGCATTTGGCCAAGATCAGTGTCACTGCAGGTGATACCTGGACCCTACAAAGGTTGCACAGGTAGTCCAAATGCTCCAGGATGGCACATCGATACGTGCTATTGCCAGGTTTTCTGTCTCCCAGCACAGTCTGAAGAACATGCAGGAGATTCCAGGAGACAGGCAGTAATGTAGGAGAAACAAGGCTGTAGAAAAACCTTAACCCATCAGGTGGACAGATCATGTATAACACCACCACTCAGACCTGCACCCCTGACTAACAAACATGCCTGTACCCGTGACCTGAGCAATCGTCTGAAAACTGTTGCAGTAAGGTCTTCTGACTGCCTGCTGTGTTCTCCACATGTGATGGCTCAAAAAAGCCCTGGCTATCACATGAGACATTGTTTTGAGGGTCTGCGGCCACCTTCAGTAAGTATTTTGAACCCACTGAGATGGGGTTGGCAGCTTCCGCAGGAAATGCCTAACCGTTGCTATGGGGTTTGGTAGGTGGAAAGCCTGCAATTTGGTGATGAAACGGTTATGGACTTGTTTTGGTTATCGTAATAATTTGACAAACCACAGGTTTGTATTTATGGGAGGGGGTGTTACGGCCCTAGCAGGGCCTCCTCCTGAAGGTGCCTGTGTGGGAGTGTCCTTCAATCGCTTCTGCCTGAGGTGCCACCTTTCCCTTTTAGACAGCTGACTTTCGTCAGTAATTAAAAGTATTTAATCCCAGGGAAAGGTGAGCTCTGGGCCAGAGTGCCATTAGTGTGGTCGCAGCTAGTGAGCTGTGTGTTTGTGTGGTTGTAGCTAGTGAGCTGCTCTCTTTTTGATTTACTTTTTAATTTATTGACCAACGCTTGAGTTTTGTTTGTTTTCCTTAAATGGTGATAGCGGCTTGTCTGTTTCTTTTAGTTGAGCTACTTTAATAAAACTATTTAATTTAACCCTTTTGCCTCCTTGACTCCTTTTTCCTGACCCGGACACTTTTTGTTACTTCCCCCTCACCGCCTAGACCCCTCAGGGGAACGTAGCATGCAAGGATGAACAAGATGAGCACTACGAGAGCCCTACAAAATGACCTCCTGTTAATGTCTCTGACCAAACAATCGGAAACAGACTTAATGAATGTAGCCTGAGCACTCGACCTTCTGTAACATGGTTCAGCATGATGTGTTTTTGGTGGATCAGTAATGTTCTAGGCTGGCATATCCATGGAGGGAGGCACAGACAGGCTGGTCAACAACGCCCTGTCTGACATTAGGTATTGGGACAATATTAATGGATCCATTGTTAGACCATACACTGGTGCAAGGTCCATCTATAGTTCGGTTCATCTATCCGACCACCAGGTTGCACTTCATATTGTTTAGGAGCTCAGTGCAGTCCTGTGGCAGACCTGGGAGGGCATTCCCAGGACACCATCTGTTGTCTTGTTAGGACCATGCCCCAGTGTTGTCAGGCAAACACACACACAAGTATGTGGGGACCATACAAACTATTGAGTACCATTTTGAGTTGCTGTAATCAAATTTCAGCAAAATGGACTTGCCTGCCACATTACTTTTTCTATTATATTTTGGGGGTTTCTTTGAATTCAACCATCTGTAGGCTGTTAATTTAATTTCCATCAAACAATGTGTCATTCTTTCATTTCTAACACAGTACCCAGGCCATGCTGGATCTCTGGTATGCTGGAGATTTGATGTGTTTTCAAAGTGTTCCTCTTTTCTTTCTTTTTTTAAGTTTCTATAAAACATAATATTTTTAGTCACATCTATTATAAATGATCACACCATGCACAGTGACATGAAAACTGCTAGGGAGTGGCAACACAAGTGCTTAGTTATTCTCCTAGCAACATCTACAGTGACTCACCAGCTGTGTATCAGACTAATTAGTTTGCCCTGAAACTTGAGGCGGCATTTTGCAAGAGGTAGAGAAAAAAAGAGAAAATTCCCAGGAAAGATTGATTTTGTGTTCATATCTTTTGGGTGTCAGATTTGTACCTGATAAGCTCTGATGTTTGAAGAATACATCCTATGTGACACACAAGGTTTTTGTTCCTTTACAAGTATCTGTAGGTTCATAGAGGTAAATATTCAGCAAATTTATGAAGACAGAACAGAATCTACAGTAATGCGGCCAAGAAACTACAAAAGTAAATTGTATTTTAAGCTCATATTATTAACAGTATGAACCTTAAATGATTTCCCATTTTACCCAAACCAGCCTTCAGATTATTTTTTCTTTCAACAAAAATTAATAAAAGCTGCAGCATAAAACTAGCAAAATATGTGGCTGTCCAATTCAAATAGTTATTAGAAAGGACTGGCAAACACATGTTGCATATATGCAAACATTTATGTGGTTAGAGGTTTTGGTGGGTGCCAGAGGCTATCCCAAAAGCACCTTACAGCATGGTCATCAGTCTATCACAGCGCTAACACATACACATGCATATGATAGCGCATGATACGTGACACTTAGTTTGACACGCTGTGACAATTTATTGCTGAATTCAGAGAGTAAAACAGTTATCTCACATCTTGGGTTTTATTTCTTATGCATACATATAGACACTTATAGTCACAGACAAAATAAAAAACACACTCAAGTAATGGTTTATGACCTGTTTTGCAAAGTGCCGATGACATTATAATTATCTAAGTTTATCATAACTCCTCATTTGACTGTGTTTGCAAAGTCCCAGTCATCTGCAGTCGATGTTATTGTCAATTATATTTTGCAATGTAAATTATATACCTTTACATAGTTTTGTATCTAGTTTATGGAATTTTTAACCAACCCTGTATTTTCTGGACATGTAAGATACTTAAACACTTATTATTTTCCAAGGAAAATGCAAAATTGTATCATGGATTGTTAATAGTCAGATACACTCGGCTAGGACTGTTCGATATAACGATATCGGATGGCAATATAAAAACGCCTATGTTTCATTTTACGCTATTGTTTGTTTCGTGGTGTCGCAAAATAAACTGTTTACGGCAATATTTTTTCATCGTTTTGATGGTCACTGTAGTGGCTATATTAATTTCGTAAAGTTCTTTCCTTCTCTTATATTTAATATAACCACACTAGGGACGGACAAGTTTTTATGCGTTGTGGTTAGCAACAACGACGGTAACAGCGTCGCGTGTCCGCTGGTTTATGTTCCACATAAACCTTTCACAATAAAGCTCAAGATCCTGTTGAGACTTTTCAAAATAAACTGAATCACGTGAAAGAGCAGATTATTTACGGATGAGAAGTAAAAAAGAGCCGTCAGGTGCTAAAAAATAAACTTAGACTCAAACGTTAGAACAGGCTTTTCCCCGCAGCACGCCGTGTAATAAATACTCACAAAGAAAACGGCGGCTGTTACAACTTATGCCTAAAAATGTATCGTTTCATGCATCGGTTAAAACACTCGACTCCAAGTACATGACGCGCAGCTGGAAACACTTCCCGCAAGTCGAGCTGCCCGAGATTCACAGAATTTACAGAAAATGTTACATGTTACGGACGATAGAATTCTTATATCGGGATATGAGATTTTGGTCATATCGCACAGCCCTACACTCGGCCTTGAATTCCTAAATAATTTTTTCAAACTAAAATATCACCTCAAACATTGTGAGATTATCACACTAATCCCAAAACTGGATAAAGTTAATAATTAAATAACAAAGTATAATTCATTTAATTGGGGTAAGTAAAACATGTCTATATATACTATATGTATACTATACTATATGTCTGTAGTGGGCAAAAGTATGTAAGCATTTAAATGAAATGACTGTAATGTAACTGTTCAGATTAATAATTAACTGCTTGCTACAGATTCCTCACAACACTTTTGTAGGAGTTTGACATCCAAAATACTCATTTTATTTATTCTACTTTAAACATTCATTCTTAGAAAATAGTCTTATATGGCATTAACTCAATTTATTTCAGCATGCAGACATGATAAAGAAGACCTGCCAAAGTTAAAACATCATCGGAATCAGGAAGAAAGGTGATTTAAGTGATTTTAAACATGGAATAATTGTTCTTGTCCAATGGGCTGGTCTGAGCTTTTCAAAGATCAGTCTACTGAGTTGTTCCCACACCACCAAAAACCTGAGGTTACAATTTTCAAAATGGGCAAAAGAAGATGGTTTTGTAGCCTTTTCCAGAAGGTTTAGCACCAATAAATGTCTTTAGTTCACATCATCTCACTCAAAATGAGGGTGTCCACTTACACCCCAATGCAATCCCATTAATTAGACGCATAATTAATTATGATAATAAGTTCTCATTACCTGCTTTTAGGACTTAAATCTTAAATTTAATGGTCTTTTAGGTGTCAGTGGGACATCTCTGAGATGAGGAGATCACTGTCCAAACTTTTAACCTTTAGGTTATGCTGCGAGTGATTCCTGATAGGTTTGGGCAATAAATTACTTCAAAGATGTGTAATAAGAAAAAACATTCTCTTGTTCTGTTATGTTTTTAAAATAAGATATTCTATACCATTTTATGTCTTTTAATCACTATTATATCTAAATATGTTTATATAATTAACAGTAAAATAGCTCAAACACTGCCTAATGAGAAATCTCTAAACATTAAATGAAAGTACAAATAAAGTTCAAAGTCAGAGTCAGATTTTCCACCTAATTTAGAAATCCAGAAAACTCCCGTTTTGAGGGTTATTTTCATACAATTATCCATACATAGCCGACAAAATGTCGTTATTATTATTGGAGCTGCAGTGAAAAAAGGAAGGACTTCTGTCACCTAAATTGTGCAAGGCTCTTTGGTGTCATGCCCAAGAATTTTATGTTCTTTGAGCCACAAAGAGCTAATTGTAGCGTGCCGAGGGGGCGTATGGCTGGGAGAGAGAAGGGGGTCTAATTTCACATTGTGTTGAACCGAAACCAAGAGGCCCCCTATACAATCAACACACAGGACACTGAAATCTCACCTGTGCTCTCATAGACAAGTGCAGGCTTAATCCACTCAGTTATTTCAGTTAATTGTAAGTTTCGGTATGTACACTTTTATTTGAACTCAGAGTAATCAAAACTGTGTGAGTACTGTAAAGTAATATCGTCTTTTATGGTGAACTAAGACGTGAAAATGCACAAATGGTTTTTACATGGCATCATTACGACATCAATTGTGGGGCATCCAGCAAGTGCAAGCCTTTAGTCTCCTCCTCTCACACTTGAATAAGTGTCCAGCTGAGAATTTGTTCTTATTGCGTTGCTATCAGCAGTGCTATCAGCAGGAAGCAAACAGGGGAGGTGACAGAGAGCAAGAGAGAACTCTGCAGTGGGAGAAAGCTCATTCACTTCAACCACAGCTGAGACAAACCATGCCCAGTGCACCACAGGTGAGTGGATTTTACCGATTTTGAATGATGGACTTTGTTAGTTTTACTTAAATTCCTTAAGCTATATTTACGCATAGCAAGCAGGCGGCTCCATTGAAGCTGGATAATTATACAACAGGCTGATGTTTTCTTCGTTTTTTATTGTACGTTTTTCAGTTACAAATATTATTTTACATATTACATATGCAAATATGGTGAATATGTTTTTCTAATGTTTTTTCTAATATTTGAATAAAGGTTTTATATGCCTTAATATTTAAAATGTAATATTCAGTTTCAGTCTCAAAAACATTTAGTGTTATGATGTCTATAAAATGAACCACTTTGAGGATTTTGATTACAAAATCATTTAAAAATTTATACTCAGGTGTTCTGTTTGTAGCATGTGTTGCCTATTCTCCATTGCTCTTTATAGAATAGGCAGTTGCTAATACAACTAATTCCTTCCTTGAAACCTCCTAATATTCCCAAAACATTACATCATTCATGACTGCTTTTGCCAAACGCTAACTAGCACATCGCCTGAGTCTTGCAGCAGCAGTTTACCAATAAGATGATGTAAACAGGAAGTTTGTGTAAGGAGGACAGTACAATAGGTATATTGGCATCATTAAGAGTAAACACCTTGCACCAAACCAAGAAATTCTTGCCAGTTTTCCTAATTAAACTGCATTTTGACATGGAAGCTAAAATGGCCACTGTTGTCGGTCAGTTTCCAGGGTGGAGAGCCCATAGGAGGCCACCCTGGGATCCAAGGAAGAAGAGGAAAAAACAAGCCATGCTGCTTAGTGGCTCTCCCAGGGGCACTGAGCATGGAACAAACACATTTTAATTGTGTTCACTGCACTGCAAGACACTTAAAAAACAATTATGTGTCACTACACAAAACTAAACTTTACCTCATAGGGGGGATTACCATGCAGTCCTGGTTAAAAACAAAGTACCAGAAAATGTTGAAACTAATTCCTTGAGAAACTGTGCAAAAAAAACCAAAAAAGCACAACAGGTTTAAATGTCACATATCACATTACTTTTAAATTTCTTATATTGTAACTCAACCAAACAATTATGAGATCAGTTTCACCAGAACAATTGGAGATTTGTGAAAAGAGAAGACCATTGATGACCATCGACGTTGTCACAGATCAAACAAAGTGCCCAGGTGTGTTACAATGAATGAGCATGGCTGTAATTCAGAGACCTATTACTGTGGGTAAACAGTGTGAACTGTGCCCACCAATACAGACCTTGTCAATACAGAAATGCAGTTATTGTTTAGTTTATTTATCTTGGTGAGATTAATCTTCAATTTTGAGTACAATTCAGTGGGTATTAAAAAAAAAGGAAGGACATCTGCAAGATGTTCTTTCATGCTGATAATGAGTTTACTGGGAATTTGATGGATATTATATAATTACAGGCTGGACGAAGAGCTCCCTCCCTTTCAGGCAGTGGCATAATGACCTCCACTACTTTTATAAAAGACACAGGTATGAGTTTGTATTTTATTCTCTATTTAAAAGCACTGTTCTTGGTAACATATATATTCTGTTACACAGGTGAAATGGAGACTCAATATGTTTTAGGGTTGTTTATTTTCCACCCATCCTGCCTATCATTTAAGAAAAAACTTGCACAACTTTAATGTTTCAAGCATATTGCACCCTCTGTAGCACCTTAGACTTGAAGTTAGGAAAGGAATAAAACTAAGGAATAGAAAAAGAAGACATGGAGTATTTGTTGTATGTTCAGAATAGAGAAAATCAGACAAAATTACTGGGATTTGGCTGGTTTAATAGGCAATATGCATGTCTCACGAAGGAACTTGCATCCATTAAGGCTCATGTCTTGCATGTTTTTGAAGAAACAAATGCACATCTAGCCACTGAAACTATGGGAACCCAGTGCAAATGTCCCAAAAGCAAAGATGTCATACTGTTCTCTCATGAATAAAAAGATGACACACGCATGTTGGCATGGTACCTGTGCACCAGAGTGGCATGCCTTGCTGCAGATAAATACAAGCTTCCATGATTACAGTCAGTCTGTGGTTGCTAGAGACACATGTTTATGTGTCTCAGCTTGTAAGAAATGTTATTACCAGTAAAAACTACTTTTGACTGCTCCTTTATTTAAAGGGGGTTGTCTTAGCAGGTAACCCACAATTAATTTGACATACTTTTTATACGAGACGCCCTTCCTGACAAAACCTGAAAAGGTTTTGTCAGGAAGGGCGTCTCGTACCTGAAAAGGTTTTGTGCTTCCTTCTAAGATTGAACAAAGGAAACCTTTGCTTGTTAGGCACATGTGAAAATCAATACACTATGGAGCCACTAAGATTATCTTTCTGAATATTGAGCATATTGCATCATTGTACTAAATTTTGCTTCATAGGGCTGTTGGTTAAATGGTCCAGCTATCCTATCATCATAATGATATCATAAAATAATCTCTGTAATGCAAAATTCAGGTACAATCATGCATTATGCTAAATATTAAGAATGACAGTCCTAACAGCTGATGTTAAGGACAGTGTTAAGTATCTGGTTATTATAATGGGGCATGAGTGTAAATAGATTGGTACTTATATACCTTCCACTTAATCTGAGCACTGAAAACAGCCCTCTCATTTACCTAATTTCATGCACATTCATACAGCACTTTTATCACAATTTTTATATTCACAAGATGCATTCATGGGATGCACTGGGGAAACTCTGGGTTCAATATCTTGCCCAAGGATTTACATGTAAACTGGAGAAGCCAGGGATCAATATACTGACAAATTTATTATAACAGATCATTTATTCTCTTCAGCTCTCCTTCTGTGATATATCTCTTCAGCCTAGCGGCCAGGGCTGTGCGCCTTTGTTTGGCACTTTCTAGAGTCTCAGTTATGGACAACTTGTTGTGACTCTTTTTCATTCAGAACCAGTGGAGTATATGACTTTACCAGTCTGTCTGTCTTCATTTGAGGTTATTGCACTGATCTGCCAGGTGATTGCTTTCTACTCAATCAAACTTCAAACATACTCTGCGACTTTTGTCACTGGATCAGCTGGCATAGTAGCATTTCATAAATTCCATATGCCAGTTCTTGTGCATGTATGTCCATGTTCAGTATGTCGTGGTTTGTCAACACGTGATGGGGAACTTTTCAGGCGACGTCTGAGCCAGTTATATATCTTTTGCTCATGTTCCAAGGTAAGCTTCAATAGCATTGGTGCCAAACCTGAGGGCACTATATAGATATATAAACATCTTAGGCCCGGTATTTTTTAACAGATTTATAGTTTTATCAGCATAAGTAAAAAAAACAAAATAGTTTGCTCATATTGTGAATCTGTAATATATAGTTTTTATGTTGATTTGCACCTGGATAAAAAAGGGTAAGGCATATTCAGAACCAGTTACCTGGTGTTTGTGTCAGTCTTTCAAATAGAAGCTAAGATATTGCATGAAATCCTTGATAAATATCATCACTCATTATGATTTATTCTCTGATCACCATAATATTAGAGAATTTTATAAAAAGTTTCCCAAAAAACCCAGTCCATACACTTTATGCAATGATGTTAAAAAAATCCAACCAATCCTCTGTCTTATTATGTTTCCTCCAAAATGCTCAACTTTACAGGTATTCTGCGAGTCCTCCCTTTAGGACTATTTCTGCTATCCATGTTAGTATCAGGAGTATCAGGAGAAGCAGCTTCCAGTACCAACCAGTCCTCTTCTACCACCAATGAAGGTATTACAGTGCTCACTACTCATTCTCCCTCAACCACCAGCCAGTCCACATCAGCAGGCACAACATCAACCACCGGTGAGTCCCCCACATCCACAGGCACAGCATCAACTGACAGCGAGTCCCCTACATCCACAGGCACAGCATCAACCGACAGCAAGTCCCCCACATCCACAGGCACAGCGTCAACCACCAGCCAGTCCCCCACATCCACATTAACAGGAACAGATATGACCGCCAACGAGTCCCCCACATCCACATTAACAGGCATAGCATCAACTGCCAGTGAATCCCCTGCATCCACACTAACAGGAACAGATCTGACCACCAGCCAGTCCCCCACATCGACAGGCACAGCATCAACCACCAGCCAGTCCCCCACATCCACAGGCACAGCATCAACCGCCAGCGAGTCCCCCACATCCACAGGCACAGCATCAACCACCAGCAAGTCCCCCACATCCACAGGCACAGCATCAACCACCAGCAAGTCCCCCACATCCACAGGCACAGCATCAACCACCAGCCAGTCCCCTACATCAACAGGCACAGCATCAACCACCAGTGAGTCACCCACATCCACATTAACAGGAACAGATTTGACCGCCAACGAGTCCCCTACATCCACATTAACAGGCATAGCATCAACCACCAGCGAGTCCCCCACATCCACAGGCACAGCGTCAACCACCAGCCAGTCCCCTACATCCACAGGCACAGCATTAACCACCAGCCAGTCCCCCACATCCACAGGCACAGCATTGACCACCAGCCAGTCCCCCACAACTACACCTGCTTCTATAGTCGATTTACCCACCACAACGCAATTCCACACAACCTTACCCACTTACACAGGTATAGCATTTACTGACACGCAATCCCTGACAAATATACACATCTCCGGAAACTCAGTATCTATCACTACTCAATCCTCCCAACTCAGGAGGGTCACCAAGCACTGGTACCAATACAAAAGCCTTTGGCAATGCTGTATCTTTAACTTCTATCCACTCTTATAATTCAGCCAATTCTACTAATTCAACAACAAACTTAACAAACTGAATCGGTAAAGTTGAAGCAATATTGAAATGTATTAGCTTTGTTTTGTATAACATTTTGTCTCTTCAAGTCTTTGCTAAATGTATTTGTATATTGTTTACATGATCAAAATAAATTAATAATCAATCAATCAATCATTTCCTTGTCTCCAGCTGATTCTACGACCAAACAAACCACGGCAACTAGCACTTCATCTTCCTCCTTGACTTTGGGCACCAGTTCTTTAACCACAAAGATGAACACCAGTCAGTTTTTTATGTATTTATTTTCTTACTTATTTGTTCATTCATTCATTTAGTATGTGTGTGTTTTGCTGTTTGTTTGTTTGTTTGGGGAGGGGTATTTTTTATTCAAAATTAAATAGATCTTTTACGATCAATATTGTGTTGCTTTAAAAAAAACTCCAGTCATGACATCTGTCTCTCTATCACAGGTGACATGACTGAGAATGGAACCACTAAGGCAAGTCAAATATTCTCCTTCTTCTGTTCACTTATCTATGAGTGTTTTTCATTCCTTCAAGCCTCTTCATCACATGCCTCTTAATTCTCTCAAATACAGATATACTGCCCCTCATTCAACTGTAACTACTCTGACTGCTATTCAATGTACATCAGTCAGAACGCCACTTCGTGTGCTGCCGATAATTGTTGTCAGGTAGGGCAGTCAGCAAATGGCACTAAAAACTAAGAAACTATTTGAGCCATAGCAATTACAAATCCCTCTTTTTAAGGAATTGAGCAGTCAAAAGATTGCATGGTATCTATAACTGACTATTAAAGGGAAAATACATTTATTTTTACTAAATAAATTATCATAGTATAGAAATGAAAGAAATTAGATGCGTCTCTCTAATCTTTCTGTTATATCTCAGTTGTTAAGGCAAACAGACATGTGGTACACTGCCAGCTGCAGCAACTCTTGTGCTGACAGCTGCAAGAATGCCTCTCAGACCAACTGTGCTGTGAACTGCTGTAATTTCACTGGCTGTCTCAATTACACTTTTGCATCCATGATGAGCATAACAACCAATGGTAACTACAACTTTCTTTTGAATCACTTCATTTGAGCATAAATCTTTTATGTTTTACCATGCTCATATGTTTGTGAAGGTTCTCAGTCATCCAGGTCATCGTAGACAAAGGAGCTTGGAGAGAAAAGCATCTGGACTTCTTTAAGTTGCTTTAAGACGTTTCATCTGTCATCTGAGAAGCTTCTTCAGTTCTATGGTCAAATGGTAGAGAGTCCCAGATTTAAGCCTTGTGGGACTGCCCCCCCACCCCCCCACCCACAAGAGGGACAATGGACCACCTAATGATCCTCTACCTAATTACACGAGCCAAGGGTGAACCTAGCAAGTCTTCAAGCAACTTAAAGAAGTCCAGATGCTTTTCTCTCCAAACTCCTTGAATTACCATGCTCCTGTTGCCTTTACAAATGATCAACTTTTAAATCTTAAAAAAAAAACATCACTGTATATTGTTTTGTTCTTCTCCTTTATCTACTTTTAGGAACTCAAACCACAAAAACAACAACCACGCAGGCCCCTACTACAACTACTACCAGTCAAACAACAGCAAGCAAGGTAAGAACTGCTGGCTGCATGAATGAATCTTTTGGCAAGCAAATGTGCATGCGGGAAGAAGGCTGTGTATCACTAAACAAAACTAATTTGGCCTTTAACACCACAGTCCCCTTTTCTTAAATGTCAGCTACAAACTTCCTCTGTTCCTTGCTTCCAACAGAATCACTATGTTTAAGAAAAGTATTACCTTTTTTTCTAATGATGATTATCTTTGACTGGTTAATAAACTGCCTGTCAACAATTTAACAAGTTAATGGAGTGTGAACTGAGAAACCACTTTGTCCAGCAGTGTAAATGAGACTTGGTTTGAAATAAGCTTTATGTTTCTTGCGCTGCTGTTTTTGTCAGGGAAACAAGTGCAGTTCTGGTACATGCAACGGCGCAAAGTGCTATACAACTTTCACCGAGCTAAAAACATGTTCCGCCTCAGAACCACATTGTCAGGTAAGAACATTCAATAGCATAAATATAACATTCATTCATTTTTTCAGCCTCATTGCAGTTGTTTTTGCTGAGCTTCTACACACTCGTATTTTTGTTTGTGTAGTGCTTTTAAAGCTGACACCGTCTTCATGCTATCCTTGCTTCAGCACAAACTTTGTTATAAATCTATGAATTTACTTTCTGAATTTCTCAGAATTTGGAGAATATACAAGAAAAAGGAACCAGGGGGCATAAGATGTACCAATATGAACTCAAAATAGCTTTTTATTTGAATCGGTTAAGGAATAAATTATTTATACAAAAGAATCTGAAAAACAAACATAAGAAGTACCTCTACGATACATTTTATGAGCATGAATAAACAAACTTCATTAGCCTCATATTTACAGTTTTTACCATTCATAGGCCCTCTTTCTCACTCATTGTCTTTGCAGCTGAAAAATGAGTCTACAGATACTGCCACAAAATGGACAGCGGGTTGCACCAACTGCACTGGCTTCACTGCTTGCAAGGCTTCTACCAAACCTCCATGTAATCTGGAGTGCTGCAACGCCACAATGACCTCTTGCCTGTGGTTGAATGGCACACTAAATGTTCCCTCTTTTGCCACAAGAGGTCCATATCTTCACACAGAACTGATAGCTTCCTTACTTTGTATTGTTGCTATCGCTTTTCTGCTTTGAGAACATGCTTGCTCAATTGCTGTGTGCGTTATTAGGTAAGTAGCGCTTTGTGTAAATCCTAGTTTCTCCAAAGTTACAAAGAAAATGTAGAAAAGATATTCATATGAATATTTCTATATTCATATGTAATTGTATAGGTATGGAAATATGGAAAACATTAATTGCAATGTTGATTGTGTTTCTTGTTTAAACTTTCCAGTCCCGTTTATGTCTGGTTCCAGACCACTGAAATGGCTTTGAACAGTATTTCTCTATGAAATACTATTTTCAGGAATCCAGAAAAACAAGCCAGAAGCAACTTGGCCATCATATTAGTTCACATGTAGGGCACAAGTGATCTTCATAAGCAACAGATTGATAAAGTAAAATAAACTTTTAAGTTATTTTAAACTGCTAAGTACCTTGTTGTACGTTCTGAAATGTCCTTATCTATTGCCATTATTGATATAAGATGAAATCTCTTCTTCAAGCTTTTGTTGTAGTAATGCAACCACAACTATATGCACTTTATAAAACACAAATGTTGTGCTGTAACAGCGAGTTGTCTTTTGAAGGTTTGTTGAATAATTCCTGTAGATGTAACATTAATGACATATGCAAGTCGGTACACTTAGCTACATTTTGTGATTTTGAGGTATTTACTATATGATTTACAAAGTATATTTTGTGGTACATTCATGTCGCATCAATGCTAAATGAAATTAGAATATGTGAATTCTAGTTTTGTGCACTGTACACTATCAAAAATGCCTTAAAATAAAATAAATCTTATGTAATATGTCTGATAAGTTTTTCCCCAGCTACAGCTTTCAGAGTGTACTTAGTGGATCGCGGTTTAGCAAAGTCTACATTCCCTCAACCTAAGTTCATAAAGTAATCACATAAATTCCCTTGTTTTGTGTTTTTTTATCCATAGCTCCAGTTACCTGTTACTTTTTAGAATAAGCTTTACATTGCAAAAAATACTGACTGTTGCTAGATGGGAAGCCATGTTTTACATGTCTAAGTTATAAGCTGTTCAATGAATTAGTAATTTGAATTTTAGGGCAGCAAAACGTCCCAAAAGATTTGGGACAGAGGCAACAAAAGGCTGAAAAGGTAAGTGGTCCTAAAAAGAAGCAGCTTGAGGAACATTTTACAGCTAACTAGGTAAACTGCAACAGGTCAGTAAGATGCCTGGGTATAAAAAAGAGCCTCTTTGAGAGGCAGAGCTTTCCAGAAGTAAAGACAAGAAGAGTTCCACTAAACTGCAAAAAACTGTCTACAAATTGTGGAATAATTTCACAATTTAATGTTTCTCTACTTAAAATTTCAATATCTCATTATCTACAGTACATAATGCCATTTAAAAAATCCTAAGAATTCAAAGAACTTACTGTGTGTGAAGCTCAAGGCTGAAGATCTCTATTCAATGGCGGTTTTGCACAGGTTAAAGAAGACTTCTAGAAAACATTGTTTGTGAACATATTTCACCATACCGTAGACAAATACAGGTTAAAGCTCTATCATGCAAAAAAGAAGCCATATGTGAACATGATCCAGAAATGCTGGCATCTCCTTTGGACAGAAGCTCATTGATTGGGGAAAAGCAGAAAACTGTTCTGTGTTCAGATGAATTTTGAAATTCTTTTTGGAAAACGTTTAAGATGATCCAGCCTAAAGAGCACAGAGACCACTGTGTTTGTGATCAGCAGTGAGTTTAAAAACCTGCAATTCTGACAGTTGGTTGGTCTTAAAGGTATATACAGGTCTAAGAGAAACATATCCTCCTATCCAGATGACCTCTTCAGGCAAGTTCTTTTATATTTTAACAAGACTATACTAAACTGCACACTGCAATTAGATGTGTTGTTACCATAAAATTCAAAATGACCTTATGTTTTCCTTAAAATTACACATTTTTCTCAGGTCAAACTGTTGATATGTTTTCTATGTTTTATTGTAAATAAAAATTTGTTTGTTTGTTTGTTTATTTGTTTGTTTGTTTGTTTGTTTGTCAAGCCACTTAACGGTGACATATGAATCATTCAAGAATTTAAAAAAGTCAACAAAAGCAATGGATGAACCAGTATTGTGTCTGCACTTAACAGACTAGCAGCCTGTCAAGAAAGGTTATCTTTTCTTGACAGGCATAAAAAAAAACTTTTACATTTCCCAATGGACTGTTAGCTAAAACTTTCTATATCTCTTAATGTACACTCTGTACTAAAAAATAAATAAATAAATCAGGAAACTGGACAAGCAGAGGATAAAAGCAGAAGTGGCAGGCCTATAAAAAAAACAACTGTCTTTCACAGATGAACAGTATCTGAAAATGGTTTCCTTAAAAAAGAAGGGACAATCCAGCAAAGACCTGGCACAGGACCAAAGACATCTGGACCTTGACTTGATCCATCTACTGTTCACTGAAGCTTCAGTAGGTGCATGGTGACTTACCATGCATGCAGCAATATCTGGAAACTGCCTCATTGGCAACAGCTTCATTTGTCAATATCACAATGCCAGTGCATTAAAACAGGGATAAAAACACACACACAATGGAACACTATCAGTCATGGATTTACATCCTCTAGATTACTGAAGCAGTGTGGGATCATATTGAGAGAGAACAGAACAAAATGAAGCCAACATCCAAAGAAGAGCTTTAAAAGTCCTTAATTGAGCCTGGGAACTATTCCTGAAGACTGCTTAAAGAAATAACAAGAAAACCTGCACAAGAGAGTTCAGGCTGTGTTGAAGAATAAAGGTAATGACTTTAGAGCTCATTAAAACTGTACAAACTCTGTTTTTGTTTTGCTTTGTTTTGTGTTTTTGCTTTATTTGCAGTACAGTATGATCATTCAAGAAATCACTGAACCCTTTCCCCTTTTTCCTAGCAAAATATACATAAATGAGAGGTGATTACACATTATGTGCTCTATGTATTTTGCACACAGATCACTGTACTTTGCACAAAGGTGTATGTCCTGTGCCAACTGTGCAAAAGTACATACAGTACAGTTATCACAGTATATTATCATGTATTGTGATAGCAGTTTTTAAAAAATAATTTAAAAAATCAGCGTTACACACATCCAGTTTTAAAATTTTAACTCTCCAAGATCAATAGAAATCAAATAATATTAATGACAGTAATACAGTAGTCCATTTTGACCAAGTAAGATGTAAATGCAATACAATATTTTTTGAAGAAAAAAAAATGGATCGATGGATTTCAAAAGACCACTTCCGCTTGATTGACCGGGGGTCATCAACACTTCCTCAAAAAGCTTTGACGCAACTTCTGAGGAGTGCGAGGTGTTGCAAGACATAACCGTCTTTGAGTTGGCGGCTTCAGGCCTTTGCAAACCAAACAGAGTGACGTCACACTGGGTGTACAGCGAGATCCTGAATCAGTGCGTGGCAGACTGGGTCGGGCTGGGCCAGCAGCGAAGGAAGGTGGGAAAAGAAGAAAAACTTCTGGGTCGAATAGGAATGATGTGGGATTCCGCGGAGCTTCTGCGCTCCCTTTCATTGCGCTGCGCTTCCACTTCAGAGAGAAATAACTGAGCTGCTCGAGTTTCCACGGAGTGGGTTTTCGTTTGGAGAGCGTGGTGCCAAAATTGTCGCCCAGCAAGCTTGAATGTCAACACTATGGATCAGTCCGTCGCAATTCAAGAAACTTTAGAAAGGGAAGAAAACTGCATCATGGTATCCTTCCCGACTCACACGCATTGGTTCGTGGTTGACCAGCGAATCAAACTATAGATTACATGCTTCCAAAAAACCACGTTTGACTGGCGCGACAGCTTTTCTGTCTACTGAGCTCGAAATGGGGCCTGTTGCGTTGTGCCACTTGGCTGTCATCTTTCTGACTAAAGAGTAGCTTTACTTAGGCTTCTATCCAGGCATTGCAGTTGAGTGCACATGGGGTTTATTGGTGCTTTTGTTTTTAGATTAAAACTAGTCTAGTCAGCAGTTCCTTAAAATAGGTAACATGTACTCAATACTGTAGTGAGACACGTTGTCCACAAGGTGGCAGCTGTGTGCTTTGTCTTTGTTGTCAGTGCTGGTGATCCTATAATTTCACTGTCATTGTCTTAAAGTAAGATGTGCATAAATATATGTTTGCAAAACAAGGTGCAGAGAGTAGTTACTGTTACTGTCATTCCTCTTTTAATAATTTGGTAATGTATTATAAATAATAACATGAAGTGTTGCATGATACCATAAGGAGTTTGGGAAGAGATACTGAAGCCAAGTTAAGAAGAGAGTATGGCTTCATGCCAAGGAAGTGCCCTGCAGACACGATTTTTGCTTTAAGACTGCTGATAGAGAAGTACAGAGACGGTCAGGAGGAGTTGTGCTGAGTCTTTGTGGGTCTAGAAAAATCGTATGATAGGGTGCCAAGAGAGAAACTTTGGTGCTGTATGAGGAAGTCAGAAGTGGCAGAGAAGTATGTGAGGGTGATGCAGGACATGTATGAGGACAGCAAGACAGAAGTGAGGTGTGCGGTGGGAGTAACAGATGGGTTCAAAGCGGGGGTAAGATTGCATCATGGATCGCTCTCAGACCCTTCTTGTTTGCAGTGGAAATAGACAAGTTAACAGTTACTGCAGACGTTGTGATCTGCAGTAAGCGTAAGGAGCAGGTGGAGGTATGCTTTTGGGAAAAGAGGAATAAAAGTTAGAAGTGAGACCAAATATATTTGTGAGAATGAGAGAGGGCCAGGTCTAAGATGCAAGGTGTTGAGAGAGTGAGGTAGTTTAAATACCTAGGGTAAACCATCCAAAGTGACATGATTTTGAGACAGTGGCACTGATAAAAAAAAAAAGTCTGGAGACAGAGCTGAGAGCTGGAAAGATTTTTGTTGCGAACGACCAGGACAGGATTAGAAATGAGTATATCAGAGACACAGCTCAGTTTGACTGGTTTGGAGCAAAAGGGGAAAGGGTCTTGAAGATGGCGCTGCGAGGCTCCCTCCAGGTGAAGACCACAAGATTCATGGATGTTGTGAAGGAGGACATGCAGAGGGTTGGTGTGACAAAACAGGATGCTAGGAATAAGATGGTATGGAGGCAGATGATCTGCTGTGGCAACGCCTAAAGGAGAAGCAGGAGGAGAAGAACGTGAATTGTTGCATGTAAACGGGGAGAGGAAATTTGATCTATAAATATGTTTATTAGCCTTATTTATATGCTGACATATAGATGTACTGGTTTATTTTTTTGATATTACTCTGTGAAATTAAGAAATACTGTAAAAAGTGCAATAGTTACTTGTAGGGAATAGAAATCCAATTTAATGTCCCCACTGTAGTAGACTTTGCTGAAAGGTCATTTTTTTCTGGCAGATAAATATGATATTAAACATGAAGTGTAAACAACATCTTTCTCCTTAACTAAAACGTAATCATGCTGTCCAATGTGATGTCCTCTTTGATGATACTACAGAGAGCAGACTGCTGGGGCTCGTGGAGTCTGCAAACGAGCATGCGTAAGTTTTAGTGGCTTGGTGGGAGAAAAAATATCTCTGACATGAGTTCTTTGCAGTTTGTTTGAATTCAGTCTAAAAAGTGTTTTCGAAGAAGAGTGGGTGGCAGCAGTACAGCTTAACACTGTACACTACCGAGTTACACTAACCTGCCTGAAAAAGGTACCACTGTCATGCTCTGTAGGGATATTTTTTTAGTGTGCATGTGTTAGCTCTAGTTAGGCAGAGAACTAACTGAAATACAGACTTCATTAAACAAATCTTAAAATTACAATGTAATGTTTTTACAGAATCTTTATTTATACCCATCGAAGAATGGCAATTACTGCTGACGATGTATTGCTGGAGGCCATAATACCCATCTCTGTCGACTTTGCAGTTGTCACAGGTGAATAGTGTTTAAATATTTTTTTAGCTCATCTCAAATAAATATTCCCTTATGCTATTTCAACAGTGTACCTAATCAAAAATAATGTGACAGTAATTTCTCTGAAACATATTTCTCATACTGCAATCTTTTTAGTTTCCTCACCAGAGGAACTTGTGGTTGTGGGTGAGTGCGCTAGTTTCCATTACAGCCCAATTAGAAATAAGCTGCATAACTGGTGCACCACACGATAATGAACATCTTGTTTTCGCCCCCTGCATTCTTCTTCTGATTTTAGGTGCTGATACCAGAGTTAGAATAAGCTACAAGGATGAAGAGTTAGACCTCAAACTTCCTTTTGGCTCCAACTCGCGTCTCTTCCTCAGCGAAGTCAACAAGGCGTGGAGTGGTAGGTTAGCCCCTATATGATGTGTTTACATGACATCCAGCAAGAAACAAGAATAACCTTTGAAAGCTGTCGGTTCACTGGAATCAAGTATTAATTTGCAGTAGCACCAGCATCTTATTTGTTTAAGACAGGTCATTTGACTCTTAAGTGAAGAAGAGTGTGAAAAAGCACAAATATTTTGCTGTAGTAACCTATGTGAAACAATACCTATTGAGTTAATAACCTAGAGGTTATATTATGCTGGAAAACCACATAATATATCTAGTTGGAAAAAGACTCGTGGTTACTGCTGTTTTGGTGGTGACACTTCCCTGTGCGAGAATTGCTAGCAGGCAGAGAGGGAAGGGTGGAGTTTGGACAGTATACGCTGTTCTTACTTAATCTTTGTGCACATAGCTTTTAGCAATGGGACATGAAAATTAGACATGATAACAGTTAACAGGATAAGTTACTTCCTTTTTATTAGTTAATTTGCACCACAATTTTACAGCCTGCTTTCTGTTCATCTGAAAGTATCAGGCCGTTAAAGGTCAAAGATGGTGTGCTTTGTTATGGATGTGCCGCTTTTCCCACCGGTTCGCCGTTTTCATGGTGGAAGTCCCAAATGAACACAAGCAAAGACTGATGTGGGGTTTTTTGCGGTATTCCAAGTAGAGCCCCAAAGGCTTTTTAATTTGCTGTGGGAGACCAGTGATGGAAAGAACAAATGGCATGCCGGCTGTTGTTAAAAAGAAAAATTCTCACGGTGAGCCCATAGAGGTGAATTTAACCATGGAGGTTGACTTACAAGGTAATTTACTATGAAAACAAGACAAGGAATTTAAGGTGGTAGCTTTAAAATAAAGTTGCAAAATGCAACTTTTCTCATTCTTAACATTTTTTGTGTTGCCTTAAGCGCACACCAGTCTCTTGTCCAATTTCTCATTAAGGCAAGAATCATTTACAGTTCTTTTATCATTCTTTTCCTCCCTGCTTTTTTTCACAGATGTTTGCAGGACTCCCACACAGATACCCAAGTTTGACTGGATTACCAAGTACCACAAAGACACTAGAGGACGGGGAGTTGTCAAACAAGCCCTCGCACCCATCGGCACAACTCTCACTAAACTCAACCAGCACGGAAAAACAGGTTTTTCACCTTATTTTAATTTGTATGTGCCGTCTGCCAACATCTCCCTATGCAATAAAATGAACTGCACTAGAATTGGTCCACCAGCATCTGTGCAGTGGATGTCGGGACGTGTTCTCCATTTTGTCTCTTCGTGTGTGCAGTTTTTGCGTGTCAGTATTGCTTCATAAATTACATCCAATTTTGCAAATGCCACTTCCTCTGAATTCAACTGACTCCATCTGAACGTGAGTTGAAAGGAGTCGAAAGGACATTTTGATGTGACAAAGCATGAAAACCACAGGAATAACCTGTATTTTTAATTTGTCCCTTTTTCATTCAATGCACCACAGTAAACTAGAGAGCAGGAGCTCACAGGGCCAACAGGCCTAACAGAAAATGTAGTGCAGTTATTGTTAACTGCTATTAACAATGAAAGAAAAAAAAACATAACAAATTGAGAAGCCATGTGAGATATCTGAGTGTTTTTGAGCATTGCTTCTAAACAGAAAAGCTTCCCAACTTGTGTATGTTCCTCATGCTGTGTGATTTTAAGCAGATTTTAATCAATCATTATGCTTGTGCATTCTGTTCTACTGGCATGCTACTGCTGACAAGTATGCAAAACATGGAATGACCTTATACAAATCACACAGCATGTGATACCGTGTATAAAACTGCGTGCAACATCTTTTGTCAGTCAAGTGCCACACAAATACACTTACCTCCATAACAAATAAACAAAAATAATTTTTAAATATGTATCTGTCGTTATATATTTCATTTTCCTAATCTAATGCAATGTTGTTGAGTCTTCCGATTTCAATCTGCATAGTCGATTAGGTTTGTTTCGGTGTCTTATCTCTGCAGCGGTGGGAGTGTAAACTCCTCCCACTACTATAGCGTTTGGATTGAGACTGAGTGGACGTTGGTCTTCTGCACAGAATGCGTGGGAGCAATAAATGGAGATGTCTATGGAGATGAGAGACTTTGGTATGAAAAAAAACAACAACCTATTCCTGGTTTAATTTGTTGATTTTGAGGAGGTGAAAGAAACGCCGGGGTCCCTGCCATCCGGCTGGGATAAGCTTGCTTCCTAGTTAATGCTAGCGTGCAGTTCTAGTTCTTCTGTCAAGAAATGCTAACTTTAGCCTCATTAGCTTAAGTGCTTATCGATGAAACTGGGTAATTTTACATCCATGTAGCAATGTGTTCGATACATTGTTTTTTCGCAGCGAATCATAGAATCATAGGCGCTCGGTTAAAAAGAACAGCTAGCACTAGCACAGACTTCAGCACCGCGATATCATCGTCATTGTGTGGTTTTAAAAGAAGTGGAACACCTATTAGGAAAAATGTTGCAACAACACGTTTTAGTGACAAATTGTTGGGTCGTTCACCGAGAGGCTCTTTTTTTGTCTTGAATTTTGAGCCATTTGCACTTGTTGTCAGGGTATTTCCACGTTCACCCATTCACTCCCGACTTATCCTCTTAGCCGATTTAGCTTGTTAGCTTCAATCAGTTCCCTGTAAACTTTGTTCCTACCGGCTCTCTCTGTTATTATAGGTCTCCGTTTACTGTCTGCTTCGCCTTCAAAAAGAAAAGTCTGCATGTCATCCAGTTAAAATATATGACGCCCCAACCGTTTATTAAGCAGATGTAAATTTACAGTTAAGTATTAAAAGAAAAAAAATAATTCATATGAGCAATCTGACGTGTTTCTGCTTGTGAAGCAGTGTAATGATGAACTTTGGCCGGTTGTATTTTGTAGAGATACTCCTGCGTTAATACGGAAGAGAGCCCTGATAGAAGAGTTTGCCATTTATTCTACGAGTAGCTGCACACATATAGAGAGGCATCCTGTGACAAATGGAGTGAGCAAGGGGTCATACAGCTGGATTTCCGCTGTATGGGTAAAGATACTAAAGCCTGTGCAGGACGTACCATATAATGTTTTAAACGCATAGCCTCATACTGGTTGTACTGTTTTTAACTGTAAATTGTTTTTTCATCTAACAGATAAGCAGCTGTACTTTAAGCGAGAGAGAGAAAAACTTGTATGTCTTTAATAAGGTGCATGCAACAGTATAACACCACAAGGTTTTGCAGTCATTTCCTTGCTGATTTGAGAATGCAGAAATATGATAAGATCTCCAGTCAGTAGCATGTGTCCATTTAATGCCACAAGATTTGTTTCAAAAGTTGTCTGCACTGCAGCAGGTATTCAAAAGTTTGTAGTGAAGTAGAATGGACATACACATCCAGTGACTTTTATTTATTGATGCATTATGTGTGACACTGGGTAAGTGCTGTTTGACAGCTGCGTGTGGGTTGTGTGTGCAATAAGAGCGTCTTTTGTAGTGTTTCAAGAGCAATTTCACAGTTTGCTGGAAGTTCTGTCAGTCAAATAAAGGGATTTTCTTGTTGACTGAAACAACAGAGTTGCTGTTTTTTAATTAAAATGTCAGTGTTAGTGTAAGGATTTTTAAATAGGGCTTAAAATGGCTTGAACTCTTAGCATCTTTTTTTTTATGTTGACCTTTTCTTGGGGTTTGGTGCACATGTCACAACCTGTCTTATTGGTAATTAGAGTGACATTTCCTAAAACAGCGATGCAGAAAAAGTGACATCAACTGCCTGCTGAGGTGAAAGTAACAGCAGACTTTGATGCTGCAGTTGTTCTGCCAAAAGACATGTCTAATAAAAAAAGAAAATAATCTATAAAACCAGTTTTATTAGCACTTATTTTTGATTTACTTTATTAAAATTATTATCTTATTATTGTTTGTTTCACTGGTTTATGCCTTGTCTGCTTTGTTGTCTTACTTCTTTGACCTTGTGTTTTGCATAAATATGATTTCCTTTTTCTTTTTTTTTCATGTCTCAAATGCTGCACATAGAAAAGAGTTACACACATATTGTAAAAACAGTAAGAGACCAGTTGGTTTTAAGTTTGTCATTTTAAACATTTTTTGAGAAAATAAATTCACCGTTGTGTTTTTTTATGTAGATTGTATCTACTCTTTCGGGTCATTGCTTTGTACTGTCTAATGTAGCTTACTATAACTTTGTAGAATTTAATTTCCTGCTCAGAGAACCTGGCTTTCCCTTTCACTGGAGCCAGCTGTCTTGCCTGCCAAGCTTCAGGAGACAGGGGCATGCTGTCTAATACTTCGCACTCAGCCATTAAATCCAGCTACTTGGAATGCAGAAACCGTATCCATCTGCAGGAGGAGGCCTCAGTCGATTGCCCCCAACAACTAAGCTCTGACTTGGCATTTTTATGATTTACTTATATTTATTCACATTTAGATTAATTTTATTCTTACATTTTGGTTGTTTAAAGGCTGAAATATGAGTTTATTAATATATTAATAAAATATCTTAACTGGCTAAATGAAAATAGTACTTTGTTTGTGGTTCACTGTGCAGGCAGTTATGATTGCATAACTGTCCTGCAATCATGTAATTAACCATTCTGTTTTATCTGTCTTGCTTTTCCTGAACAGAGAAATCATCAGACAAAAAAGTAACTTCAGAAAAGGAGAAAGGTTCCAACGGTGGCACACAGAAGTCCAGAGCGTCTGCCAACCAAGATAGGTGAGGAGGCCTTGAGAATCTTTTCATAATTTTTCAAGGGTGGGGAAGTCTTGCATTATACCCACACTAATACAGTTATATTTGAATACAAAGACGGTGTCTGTTTTCGGCCCTGCTTTGCTTTGAGCTAATGTCTATTCCCTATGATGGAGTTAAGTTTCAGGATGTTCCTGGAAGACTGTATGATATGGGCATATTACATTTTCTCCTCTCAACTTAGCTCATCCCATATTGACAACCTGGAAATAGAGATTGTTGTTTTTGTTGTGTTGAACTGCTGTACATTAAGACTGTAGCTCTCCAGTAAGTATGGCTTAATGCATTTAGGCTAAAGACTATGCTGACTGTTAATACACAGCTGGAGATGAGCATTTCTAGCATCTCCCTAATTGTTAAAACTTCCCCCCCCTCCACCACCCCCTACCGCAAAAAAAAAAAGAAAAGAAAGAACGAAAACAACCCTCTGTGACTCAGTTTTTCCATCTCAAATCACACACGTTATTTCTTCTCTGGTGTGCAGCCTGGGCATCTCCACTCGAGAGGACCGGGATGACCTGGTGCGATCCTCCAGCCACACCCCATCAAACAAAGCTCACATACTAGCCATGCCGCAGTTTGGCCTGCGCGACAACCTTATCAAGTGTGAGCTGCTGAAAAAAGAGGAACTGTACACTTTCTTGGAAAATCACAGGTATGTTGCTGTTTATTGTTTTTTGTGCCAGTTTGGCCCTGATTAAAAGTGTGTTTGGCTCATTGATAGAGGCACATAGATGTTGGTGATCTTAAAACTCCTGAATATTGCATAAGTATCATCAATGTTTTAAAAAAAGGTAGCAAAAAATGCTTCCATGATGATGATGATGATGATAAGGCCTTGGTATTCTGGGTGGGGAAGTCCAATCTAAAAAGAAGTGATGTGATCTTTTCCTGTTTGTTCTTCTTAGCATAGAGCAGTAAAAAAAAGTCACTTTAAGCCTGACAACATGTACATTATAGTAATACACTGTAAGCTTTAAAAGTTAAAAAAAAAACACTCCCAAGTTTCAAACTTAGGTGAGTGCAGATATTTTTAAACAAGAGTTGTATTTCACTGTACTCTGGTGTTCAGTTTGAAAATCGAAAACAGGTTGTAAAATCTGTGGAAAAGCTGGTTTATGCATGAAGACTCTGTGCCCACAGTGTAACTGTTAACACAGTTTGGATGATGTTATGTAAAAAGCATGAGTCAACATCTGTGGGTTCCTCTTGCTGCGTGCTAAATTAAGCCGCACTGTCTCAGACGTTCTGAACACTCTGAAAATAGCTGTAACCATAATGGAAGGAATCTTGAATATGATAAACATGAGTGAGTTAGATCCAAAAGGGAAATGTTTGTTTCCCATACATACATGTAAAAGGGTATGCTAAATATGTAATGTTGGACATGTTTAAAAAGCCGTATATGATTAACAAGACGTAAGCTAGAGTTGTGCCTTTAGTCAAAAACGGCAGACATTTAGTATCGTGCTTGCACACATGCATTTGTCTGCTTTTGTCTCATTTTATACTGTATAGTTGGGACACGCTGGGGGGAAAAATCCATGCTGATATGAATATTATGAATAAAAGCTTTAGAAAAGCAGCAGTCCCAAGCTCCCTTTGTGTAAATATAGTTTCAGCTTTTCTCTGGTTAGCTGAGGCTCGGGCTGTGAAAGCAGAAAGTGTTTTAAGGTTCAGTGGCAGTCAGCACAAAATAAAAAGCCCCATGCTGCTCCTGTGAAAGAGCATTTGGAAAACAGTAGCCGCCTGAAGGTCAGAGACGTGGCACATTGAATGGAAGGAAGTTGCCTTTTTTTGAGCTGGACCTGTAGGATAAACCTCAGTGGGGATGTAAATGGCAAGGGCTCGACCCTCTCACGATTTCTCACGGCATGTTGCCTTCAGTATTCCGTTTAAGTTGCAGTGAGGCTGCTCAGTGATCACAAGACATTTATGTGTTTGTCTTTGTACATTTTATGCAATAATATTGATTATTTAAATACAGGAAATGAGGATTTGTCTTTTGCATTTTTTTAAATTCTTTCTGTTTCAACACTGTGTTTTGATTTCAGTGCATTTTCTTTGTTTTCAATTTCGTTTTTCCCTACAGCACTGCCCTCCACATTGGCCAGTAGCTTAGCAAGTGATGGCCAGGAGTCAGAAAGTGGTGCAGCTCTATTTATGTTAATGGTTTTGTTTATGTGCATATTCTTTATAAAGTATTTACGGTTGTTTTTTAAGATTAAAAACTAGGTCATTGATTAGTTTGTGTTCTTTTTTTAAGATAGTGTTACTATCTGCTAACACCTTTGACAAAGACCAACTGATAAATCTGCAGTTACCAGCCTGTAGCTATAAAATAAAGCAAAGCCATGACACTAAGTCCCCTTTTCCATGAGTACATTGGTACTTACTCTGATTGACTCGCGGCATTTTTCAGGGTTTTCCATTAGGTCACAGTAGCAAGTACTAAAATGGGACCTGCTCGGCCGGGGCTCCAAGCAATCCGAGCAGGTACTAAAATGGGACTTCGTCAGACTGCTTGCCACTGATTAGCTGATCAGTGTCATCATTTGATGAGTTATGAGAGCATCTCGTTCACAAACATCCAAACCGCCATTTAAAAAAGAAGAAAAAGAAAGAAATTGCTACAAAAACAACACTGTGGTTTCCGAGTCTGACGAAAAGCCACAGACTGAGCAGCAGGTATATTCTTGCCGTTTGTGCCACATACCAATTACATCAAGGGACGCTCGGACGCGTTGTTGTAACAACAGCCGAGCACATTAGGTTGGACTCGATTGTAGTGGAAAACCAGTTGATTCGAGTCTAGTCTTGGCAAGTTGCGCCGAGTAGGTCCTAATGGAAAAGGAGCTTAATTGGAGATATCTGTACATGTTGTGATGAAAACAAACAAAGAAACTTGTTTGTTGTTGTTGTTTTTTGTTTTTTTGTTTGTTTTTTCCCCAAATCCCCCAACATAATTTCTTTGTCCACATGATTGCAGTCTTCTTGCATCAATGATGCGGTCAAACAGAAACATACTATTATTTAGCCGCACTTATCTACTTAACTGGCTAATATGGCATTGCAGCTCCACAGCCGCACCCATTAGTCATCTGTATATGTTGTGTTACAAATTGTTGTAACACACTATTTTAACAGTGCTGATTATTTCACAACCATCTAGTTTCCACAAAAGTAGAAACTAGATGGTGACACTACTTTCTGCCTGTTTGCCGTCATTCAGAAAGTTGCTGACCATTGGTTATCCAAGCTCATGACACCTGCCCACCCAGGATACTGCGTGTCCGGACAGAAACTAAAGCAAACTAGAAAACTTGACAAAGGAGTTTGAGAGAAATCCTGATCAGTGACAAAAAGGTTGAGGATTGGTGGAGGATTACATGTAGGACTCTTCCAGTATTTGTTGGTTTACCTTTGAAAGCAATTGCTTTCGTTTCAGTTTTTTTTTTCTCCTATTCATTTTAATAAATGTTACTTCTGCAAAAGTGCAGTTGTGCTCTTAAACATACAAAAAAAAAAGAATTAAAATATCTAGAAATGAGTCACTGCTACAATGAAGCAGCAGGGCATAAGCTTGATATAGACTGATATTATTGTTTCACCATTTTAGCCTCCTAAAGTGGAAACCACTGAAGGGGGGAGGGGCAAAGGAGGAGCCCATCAAAGCTATAAATTTATTCCTTCGTTTTGTGCTCACTTTTCATCATCTTTTGTTTCAGCTTTTTTCTTGGCACATACAATGTGAACGGACAGGCACCAAAGGAAAGCCTCCGTCCTTGGCTGAGTTGCACTCCCGAGCCCCCTGACATGTACTGTGTGGGGTAAGTCATATTCTGCTGCTGAAGAATAGCTGTGCACTGCTCCACTTAATCCTATTACAAAGACAGACATTTACTCCTCAAACCTCTGACAGATGCATGCAGCCGTTGAGCCAGTTTTAAGTGCTGAAGACGCCTGCCCACTGATTTTTGCACTGTGTATCCACTAATCCGGCCTGTTTCAGTTTACCGCTTTGGTGTTAAGGAGCCAAAAAGTTTAGTCAGTACCATAGCACTTCTGGATGAAGTGGAAATCAAACCCTTAAAGTTTCACTATTTGCCCTTTTTTGCAGTTTTCAGGAGCTTGACCTCAGCAAAGAGGCTTTCTTCTTCAATGACACCCCCAAGGAACAGGAGTGGACAAAAGCTGTGTCTGAGGCATTGCATCCAGATGCCAAGTATGCCTTAGTAAGGATTTTTTTTTCTCCCTCACATCTTGCAGTTCATCGCTATTAGTTGATATTTGAGAAGACTTGCGAATGTCACGATTCACACCACTGATCTTCATTTTAGAGGGCATGTTTGGTTTTCTTCTACATGGGCAACAGTCACACTTTAAAATAGATTCCTGAAACTGATACAATGCATGCGTTAGAGTTTCAAGAACTTCTAGCACCTTCTTTCTGTGGTAATAATAATTATCATACAATCTTATTACATCGATTATTACTCACTTTATTTCTAATAGGAGTTATTATATCCCTGTTGCTTTCATAAGCTTAGTCAGACCTTAGGTTTTAGGTTACTTTTTTGATCTGCCTTTCTTGTCTTTTGTCTTCACTTTTGTGTTCTTCCTCATTCTCAGAGTACTGACCAGCACATTAGCTTCCTCTTTTTATAGCTCTGGTTGTTTTTTTTGTTTTTTTATTCAAGTCGCCTTAAACGCTACATGATATATGCCAGGTCACCATCCTGTCAGTTTGTTGGATTTTTTTTTCTGCATCCACTGCGAGTTCTCAGACTAAAGCACACTTAGCTGCTCTGTTTCTGACACTTTAACTCTTACGTAAGTTAAAGCTATTATGAAGTACTTTGCGCTCCTCATACACAACTGTGTCTTATTCTGAGATGTGATTCTCCGCTTCCGTTTTACTCTTCCTAGTAGTTGACGCTGACAAAGTGCTGATATAAGCAACAGAAACTGCACTAAAGCATCTCTGATCATGTCTTGTGGCTACACCATCTCTTGAGTTCCAGTGCAACATCAAAAATGTTTTCATTTAACCGCAAGAAATCATTTGTATACTGTTGGTCTGTTTCTGCAGGTGAAGTTGGCGCGCCTGGTGGGCATTATGTTGATCTTCTTTGTGAAGAAGGAGCATGCAGAATTCATCTCAGATGTGGAGGCTGAGAGTGTAGGCACTGGCATCATGGGGAGGATGGTGAGGACAGTATTTCAAACCCTGTTGATGTCTGTGGTGTCTGACCACAGACATCAACTGGTTGCGTGACGGTTAACACTGTTGCCTCAGAGTAAGTTAGTTGCTTTGTTCAAATCCAGCATCTGGCCAGGACCTTTCTGTGTGGTGTATGCATGTGCTCCCCATGCATGTGTGGGTTCTCTCCAGGGTACTCACACAGTCAAAAGCAATGCATTTAGTCAGGGTTAGGTTAATTGATGATTCTATATTACCTATGGGTTTATAATCAGGGGGGCACATAAGTGGTCCGCAGGTGCGCATTCGCTGTCAAAATAAAAGACGCAAACCAGATAAGAAGTTGCAACGCGCGCTTGCGTACATATAAAAGGCACTGTTATTGTCCGCTAGATTGGGATTTTCACGGCATATTCTGCACCACCTCTCTGTGCGTTCATCATTTGTTTGAAGCCAGCTCACCTCCTGCAACCACTTCTCCGAGAATACGCGCTTCTTTTGCGGTTCGGACTCCTTCTGACATTTCTTTGGAGGTGGAGGAACACCAGAGTAATTGCTGAAAGGAGCTTGCTTCTTCGACATCTTTAAGAGTTCTAAACAAATGTCCTCCTCCAGAAAATCTTATGTACGCAAATGCGCGTTGCAACTTCTTATCTGGTGCGCGTCTTTTATTTTGACAGCAAATACGCACCTGCGGACCACTTATGTGCACCACTGTTTATAATGGACCTGTCCAGGGTGTACCCCACCTCTTACCTCATGGTAGCAGTAATAGGCTCCAGCCCCATCATGACCCTGAATCTGAGAAATGATTGGATGGAATTGGAAATAATTTTTTAGAAATAAACCATATAGAGTCAGGAGCTTTAGGTCAGGGGTTCTCAACATTTTGTGGGCTAAGGACCTGGCACAGGGAAAACATTCTTTAAGGATCCCAAAAAATCCTATATTTTGTTGGGTTGAGCTTACTGTCAGGTGACCATGTAGGCTTATCAGCCAAGCTATGCAAGCAGCAGGAAAAATTCATTTTACCCTAATATTATTGAGGGATTTCCCCCACTCAGATCAGTTGACATATTCCACAATTATATTAGCATTTATATTCAGCTAGAAATGATGTAGGAACTAGTACAGGCTGGTTTTACTGCATAAATTGCCAAATATTCTGCAGTGCTTGGGTGTTGGCTTATTGCTATTGGCTTATGTCAATAGCATTGTTTTAGTTCCACATAAAAATGATTGTCCTCATAATATACATATAAACAGAAAGTGTTGAGTATTAGCATTTACATGAAAATTGAAACGATGAAAGAAAACAAAAATTGGGCTTATGCTATGATGGTGTCTGTCAACTGCCATACAATATTTTTTTTTTTTTTTTTTTTTTTTTTTTTAATTTTAACTGCCTCATGTATTGCCATTTTGGTAAATGGCAATACATGAGGCAGTTTTTAAGCACAAACAATCTCCTGTGATGATAAAAAGGCATCTCTACTTCCTGTGAACTATTCACTTCAGTGCTTATTCATCCATGAAGCTCTTCCTACAGTAGCTTCAACTTTGTTTCTCATACACTGGTGCAGGAAAGGTTATTCTTGACTCATGCGACCGTGCTTACTTAGCAGTCCCTGCAGAGTAGAGCAGATGGCTGGCTAGGGACCAGTGGGAGGGGGGTAGAGCTATGTAAGGTCACTCCATCCTTTCCTGCAGTAATGGGACACTAGTTTATGAATTGCAGAAAGAACTATCCAAAATATGCCAAGCATGAAATTGTTTGCATAATATTGCCTTATTGTGTAGCAGATGAGTAAAATCATAGTAAATAAAAACATGTAGTTATTTTATTTTAGTGTTTGCAGAGGCGTTTCAGTGTTTTCTGTCCATTCTAATCAATTACTGATTCACAGGGAAACAAGGGAGCTGTGGCAATCCGTTTTCGCTTCCACAACTCTGATATCTGCGTGGTCAATTCCCACCTTGCTGCTCATGTTGAGGAATATGAGAGACGTAATCAGGACTATAAGGATATTTGCAGTCGTCTCCAGTTTCGCCAACCTGACCTCACCCAGGCGCCACTCACTATCATGAAGCACGAGTAAGTAGCCGTCATTTTAAAATTTACATTGTGAATCAAATTTAAAGATTTCTCTTGGAATGTTTACATAGTTATTGTGTCACTAATCCGAATCCAGAGTTTGGCGACCTAACTTCAGAATGTGTCATGCGGTCCTTTAAACCTAAAACATATTTGCTGACACTGTTCATACAAATCAAGTTTCTCGTATTTAAGACTATTTGATTTGAATTTGTGTTCTGTTTCTGAATTAGTGTTATTTTATGGATCGGGGACCTCAACTACAGAATTAGTGAGCTTGACGTTGACAACGTGAAGGGTCTCATCAGCAAGAAGGACTTTGAAACTCTACACAGTTTCGATCAGGTAATATTAATTATGGTTTCCTGGTGTGTTTTGTATTCAAACGTGTTTGTGAGCAGTGATGTTTACCCATTGCGTGTGGTCATCAGCTCAAGAGGCAGATCGACGAGGAGGCTGTGTTTGTGGGATTTGAGGAGGGGGAGATTGATTTCCAGCCCACCTACAAATATGACACTGGCTCTGACAGTTGGGATACAAGGTAATCTCACACGGAGGCATTGTAAGTCATTCCATGTCAATGTTCGTAGCTAAAGGTAAACTGATAACAGAAAGAAGTAGCAGACATACTATCATTGTAGTTCGAACACTATAGCTGCTTGTGTTATCATCACATTTTTTGTGACACACCAGTGATTCAGATCAGCCCACATTTCTTTTCCTTCTCTGTTGAGACATTTCTGTCTCATCAATTGTTAAATGGTTGGAGCTTCCTACTCTGCAAACAATTATCCCTCTATTCAGAGCTGCTTAACTCTGGTTTTTGTCTATAGTATTTACTGAAGGATAGCCTCAAGAGAATACCATAGTAGCATTATAATAGAAATGTCAGGGTTGGGGTTGATGACTGCAGTATTGCAAAGACAATGCAGAGTGATTTTTGACCGTTAAGACTGTTAAGAAAGCTCTGCTGTGTTTAAAGTTTTTTTCCGTTTTGTTTTAAAATGTTTGTTGAATACACTCACAGCTACTTTATTAGGTAGTGTCATGCATTAATTGTTTCAACAAGGTGATGAAAAATTCCTCACAGATTTTTATGCATTGACATGATAGCCTCACATAACTGCTGCAGATTTGTAGGCTGCACATCAGTGATGCAAATTAGTTCCACCACATCGCAAGGGTGCTTTATTGGATTGAGATCTGGTGACTGTAGAGGCCATTTGAATGCAGTGACATACTGTTATTCCTTGTTACACACTATTCTGCTGGAAGCAGCCATAGGAGGATAGGTAGACTGTGGTCATAAAGGGATGGACAGTGTTAATAATTATACTCAGGTAGGTTGTGAGGTTTAAACTATGCTCCCTTCTGGAATATTCCAAATAAATCTTCTGGCACCAGTGACCATGCTATGTTCTGACCTTTTTCCCATACTCTGATGCGTGTTATAAGCTTGTAAATGCCTAAATGTATTGAGCTGCTGTAATTGGCTGAATGGATATTTTCGTTAACAAGCAGTTGAATATGTATACCTAATAAAGTGACCAGCGAGTGTCTGTACAAGAGCTACATTGCCTAAGAATTGACTTGGGCAATGTAAGGAAAAAAACTACAACATCTCATTTGCATCAGTGTCCTTTATAAATTGGTTTAGCCATCCGATGTGGCCCTGAACTGTGAGCTTTGTTGTGTAATATTCAGTACTCTTGCAACACCTCACAAGAGAATCTCCCTGCAGGGATTGTGTCATTAATTTTGATAATGGATAAATGGAGTCAGAGATAATTCCTGCCTTCATTGTTTTATTGCTTTGTAATAAAATAGACACTTGGGAACTAATGTTTGCCATTTATTTTGAACTTAGTGAAAAATGTCGTGTCCCTGCGTGGTGCGATCGTATCCTGTGGAGAGGAAAGAACATAAAGCAACAGCATTACCAGAGTCACATGACTCTGAAGACCAGTGACCACAAACCTGTCAGCTCCCTGCTCATCATTGAGGTAAATGATTTAGCTGAAGAGCTTTTATTTATTTATTTATTTATTTATTCTGTGGCTTTTTTTAAGTATACATTATTTCTTTGCTTTTACTTAATCCTGTTTTTCTTCATCCTACAGATCAAGAGGATAAATAGTGAGGATTATAAGAAGACCTTTGAAGAAATTGTTCGTGATATTGACAAAATGGAGAATGAGTGCATTCCATCTGTAACCTTGTCCAAGCGAGAGGTAAAGTTTCACCTTACGATTCTCCCTGGCATTAAATTAAAATACGTAATAATAAAAATAATGAAAGAGTGCAATATGCAGACATTCAAAGGATACAATAGCTTCACATGATCTGAAGGAAAAAAACTTTTTTTGTTTATCTTGCCTCATAAATCTGCTTTTTTTTCCCTTTTCTTTTGTCTCAGTTCCACTTCAAGGACGTGAAGTTCATGCAGCACCAGGCAGAGACGTTGAGCCTTTTGAATGACGGGCAGGTCCCATGTCAGTTTGAGTTTATTCCAAAGCCGAATGAGTTCACATACAGCAAGCTCTGGCTCACAGCCAACCCCCCCAAAGGCTTTATTGCTCAGGGTGAGTGACATATCATCGTTGTGTAAAACCAACAAATTTAATTTTAATAAAACATTAATCCATTAGCCTGGTCATATAGAAAGAGACTGACTTGGATTTAAGTGGCAGACTCCTTTGAACTGACAGATTATGCTTATTATAGTGTCTTTGAAATCCTCAAAGAGTACTACGTCATAATTGCTTGTTATGACCACAGTATAACAACTGACTGGAGCAGCCTTCTCTTTAATTTGCGCTTCCCTCTAAATATCTAGGTGGTTCTGTGGATATTGACCTTGAGGTTTTCGTAAATCGCACAACAGCACCTGAGCTTAACTCTGGCAAGCAGGAGATTGAAGACATCCTGGTGCTCCATCTAGAGCGGGGCAAGGACTATTTTATCTCTGTGACAGGAAACTACCTGCCAAGCTGTTATGGCACTTCTATCCATGCACTATGTCAGCTGAGGGAGCCCATTCAAGACATTCCACGAGAGACCCTCCTTCAACTGGTTAGTCCTCACTTGAAATACCTCTATTAATAATAATAATGGATTGGATATAGCGCTTTTCAAGGCACCCAAAGCGCTTTACAAGGCCACTATTCATTCACTCTCACACTGGTGGAGGCAAGCTACCCTGTGGCTGACTGACAGAAGCGAGGCTGCCATATCGCGCCATCAGCCCCTCTGGCCAACACCAGTAGGCGGTAGGGTAAAGTGTCTTGCCCAAGGACACAACGACCAGGATCAAACCGGCGACCTTCCGGTTACAGATACACTTCCCAACCCCCTGAGCCACGGTCGCCCCACAATTGTATTCATTGTTGCCTCAGAGGCTTCATTATAGTAGTTTTGAGGATTGGAGACTAATTAAGCTTTAACTAAACTGCCTTTCATTCTGTTTTTTCTTTCCCAATATCAGGCAGAGTTGCCTATAAAGGAGAACGCAGCAAACACTGAAAAGCCTCTTGACATTCCTAAAGAACTTTGGATGATGGTGGATCACTTATTCCGCAATGCAGTCAAACAGGTCAGAAAATTGATAGTGTTGTAATAAAATCAAACAATACTATGCTCCTACTTTGTTTTATAGTGTCCACTTCATGTGAATTGCACTACACTTGGCTTCCTGCCAGCCTTTTGTGATTAAGGATAAATAGACTGAATGAAGATCCTTGCAATGAATTTATTCTGCTGCATTAGCCACTGTGCTTCAAATAATTTCTTTAGCTGAAGGGAATCTGTGGTGTATAATGAGAGAACGAGTCTGAATGTATTGTCCTCTATTTGCAGGAAGACATATTTCAGCAACCTGGACTCCGGATTGAATTTGCTGAAATAAGGGATTGCCTTGACACAGGGATGCCAGAGTCCCTCCGTATCCTTTCACAATTATAATAAAATTAGCAGAAAGATATTGTTTGTCCTTATAGAATATTTGAAGAGCACAGTCAGTACATATGTTTTATTTTATCTTAAGAGCATTAAATCTATATTGGATGGGTTTTAGCAGCCCTGTAATACTCAGTGTTCAGGATTTAAATGCAATTAAATTGGGTCTGAAAGTTGGGACCTTAGATGACCATAGCTTATTACAGAAACTAATAAGCTAATAAGCTTGATTTTTCGAATACTCTGTATTGCTGTTTAATCCATGTAATTGCAAACATGTTGTTTTGAATGACTCTTAGAATGTGATACTGTTTGTTTTGGGAGGGGGGGTTGAGTATAATTTATGTTGTACTTTTATGTGATATGGAATTTTTTTTTCTTAAAATTTGCTACCTTGACCCTGCTACTCTTGACCTGCAGCGGGTAGTAATCACTCAGTAGCAGAGGCTTTGCTTCTGTTCCTAGATGCCCTCCCAGAGCCTGTGGTTCCCTACTCATTTTACCAGCGCTGCCTTGAATGCTGCACCAGTGCCAGCCAGTGTGAGCAAGTAAGGAAAAAAAAGAACGGAGTTAGTCACCCATTTCTACTAATCCTACATTAAATTGTAAAAGTTAAAAGTATTGTATTTTTTGTCTAGGTTATTTCCACGCTACCTCAGTGCCATAAAAACGTGTTCAACTATTTAGCTGCCTTTCTCCGTGAGCTTTTGAAGAATTCTGCTATCAATCGATTAGATGTCAGCATCCTGGGTAAGAAAATGAAGCAAGCGGTTCCTTTGGTTTATAAATGTGTTATTACTACTTTGTGCTTTAGGCAACATTTTACTTTTTGACCTTTTTATTGCTCGGTGTAAAGCTGGGGACTTGTGTAAAGATGTCCTTTGTGGTAATCTGTTCCACCAAATAAAGGTTGATTGTGAACTAAAGTATAGCAGGAAAATGAACTTCAGTTAAAAGAAATGTATCTATTTAAAACATTTTGTGTAATTTTCTGTGTTACATTCCTTGAAATGTCAAAATTATTACAGACACTATGTTTTTATGAATGATTTCTCTATACTGTGTAATATGAACAATATATTTTCTTTATGTGTAGCCACCATTTTTGCCTCCTTGCTTCTGAAGTCACCTGCAAAGCAGGATCTTGCTGAGAAGAGGAAGACTCAGGAGTTCTTTCAGCACTTCCTGAACCAAAGCTCCTCCTAGATGGAGGGCTTGTCCCCCTTGCTGAAGCTGAACACTAAAAACTGTAAACGTCCAGTATTTGAAATAACTGTAATGATTTGATATCCTCTTTGTATAACTATGTAGAGTTATTATTGTCAGTGATGTTTCTTATTTCTAATCACTTTATTTCAAAACCAAGTTTGTGATCAGTTGATGCAGAATTTATTGTATATCATTGAGCATATGTAGAAGCCTAACAAATTTTAATGTATGTATATTTTATTTAAAAAGAACAATTTGTATTTTCATGTCTCTGATCTAAAAAGTGTATTGTTTTTTTATATATAAAATGTCTGGAAACACGTTGTGTGTTGCTAGTAATTTTTTTTTTTTTTAATCAAAATTGTATTATTTGCTAAAATAAATCAACATTAAATATAAAAGCGAAACCCCTTCCCTACAATCATCTTATGGAATTTTTTAATATTGTTATTTAGCGTTAGTTATACATTATTTCCCATAATTCATCACGAATGGCTGCGAGCCTGTGACGTATGGCTTTCTAGGGAGGGGATAGGAAGAAAGTGGTCAACATCCAAAGCATCGGAATAAGGATTAAAATTCAGAGGTAAATTTATTTTAATGACATTTCCTTCTAGTCGATCCACTTAAACCTCAGTTTGCCACTTTATCACCGGGTAAAATGAAACTGACCATCTTTGCAGGAACGATAAGTAATCTTGACAATAAACGTTTATCGTTAGCCCCTTAGCTTAGCAATGAGCTAAAGTGTTGCTATCCAGCGAAGCTATGAATGTGTAGAGAAATAAGTGGCAGCTGACTTACCTAGCCTAGCCTCTGGCTAACTAGTTCCCATTTAGCTTTCTGTGGCTTACGAGCTGAAGAGAAACCCACTCTAAAGATATGTAACGGCAGATGCAAAATAAGCAGCCTAAGATTAATTTACAGCAGCTAACCAGCGACGTATCAGGCTGGAGACTATGTAATCATGATATGAGATCAAATATCCACCAGAATGCTAGCATTGTAAAGCTAACAACCTCAGTACTGTGACATTAAGTTGTGAAAACGATATTGTTCAGTCAGCTAAAGGTTAACCTTGCAGCCAGTGAGTGCCTATAAGGTCACGCTTATGTTTGGAAACTGCGCTGCATTGTGTGCGCAGCCATGTAAAAGTTAACTGTCACCGTCGGTTTGAAGTGACAGCTTTCATACGCAGCATTTAACGTTTTCCTTTAGAGGTAGCCTGATGAATTTTGATTGATTAGAAGTCACCGAGTAGCTAGGGCTAAGCACCAGCTATCTCATGACTTCTGTCACTGGAGTAAGAAAGTTCCAGATCGCGATGTGTAGCTTTAGTTTCTGTGAACAGTGTTTATGTCTCTTACTAAGTGTCTACTTGCGGTGATTTCAGTCTGACTTGTCGAAGAAAAAAATTCGCTGCTTTTGACTGACACCCGCAGGTCCGCTACATTAGGGGGTGAACGGGCATTTAATGTAGTCAAAAAAACCTTATTCTGCCAAAAGCACACATAGCTGTGGCTCTGTCTAGTTATTTGTTGCCAAATGTTCCTGTCTGTCAGCGTGGGGCTACATAGTGACAGCTGATATAGTTTAACTGGGCAGCCCTAGTCAGATCTGCTGCTGAATCACTAAACGCTGATAAATATATTCAGTCTTTATTATTGGGCTCAGCTATGAGAAACTATGAGTTTCTGCTCAACAGTGTTTGCTTTTTTCCAATTACAATTTGTAATAATTCAGCTGAGCTATACAACCTAAGAGCGTAAGTGAAGTAGCTTCTTTCTTTTTCAGGGTGAAACATTAACGTGTGAGAGTGCAGTCCTTCTTGCCAAGGAAGGAGAGGCATCAGAGACCATGAGTGAGAATGGCCCTCATACGGAGGCGCCTATGTACTTTGAGGTGGAGGTGGATCCTCTGGAGCGGGATGACGAAGAAGATGACAAGATCCACTTTGGCAAAGACGGTGACCTAATTGCTGAACCTTCGTCATCCTCTGGTCGGGTCTATGACCGCACCACGGTCCTCATTGAGCGGGACCCAATACGACTGGATGAGGAGGGAGAAGAGGAGGGTCACTGTGGAGGGGATGAAGATGGAGTCACCTTCCTAACAGAGGGAGAAGGTGATGGAGATGAGGAGGAGGGATCGCTGGCCTTTATGACAGACCCAGATGGGATGTCACAGGGTTATGTGCACCACACAATTTCTCCTGACCAGATCCAGTTCACAATAAATCCAGGGTCCACCCCAATGCCACGCAACATCGAGGGGGCTACACTCACCTTGCACTCTGAGTGCCCAGAGACCAAGCAGAGAGAGGTGAGCATAAATAAGTGCATCTTGTCCAGCTGTTACAAGACATATGCTTGTTTGGTCATCAGAGGCTCCTCTGATTGGCTCTAAGGTAGTGCACATGTATGATAGATTGCAGTGATTGCTTGTCTAAGCTGTTTCAGTTATTACAACAAATTGCAGAAGAGCAGATGGTTTAAAGATTTTATGATTTTATCCTCTAATAATATAGTGATCATTTTTTTAAACCTAGTTTGACCTGGTGAAAAATGGTGTGCAGTTGAAAATATGTCACTGTGCTTCAAGTTCTTTTAAAGGATCTTCTCAGCAACTATGCAGAAGTTGCCATTCTGTTGCCTTCAGCAGTAACCTATCTTAATTAGCAGAGATGAACAGCATAGTAAAACCATCTGATAGGAAGTTTGCACTTGTTAACCTGTAGGTACCTAACATAAAAGGCAGGGAGGCACATTGGGGAACAACATAGTTCTCTTTCCTATGTTTAATCAGTTGATTTAGATGATATATAGCCTACAGAGCCATATTTACCACTATTATGATCCTTTATTTTAACAGTAGTCTATAAACATCTGATGCGCACAGTTGTGGGACATTTATGAGAGAAATGTTGCTAGATTCTTGTCTGATACAGGATTGTAGCTCACAACAGCTGTATATGTTTAATTGATGAAAGGTCTGGACTCCGAGCAGGTCAGTTCACCACTAGGACTTTTCCACTTCAAAGCCATGCAACAGATGCAGTAGCATTGTCTTACGGAAATATTTAAGGACTTTCACAAAAAAGACATCATCTGGGTAAAACATATGTTGCTCTAAAGCCTGTATAGACCTTTCAGCATTGTCTTTGCAGATGTGCAAGCTGTTAATTTCATAAGCTCTAATGTATCACCCACACAATCAGAGATGCAGGCTTTTGAACCGAGTGCTGATAACAAGCACGTTGGTCCCTCTCCACTTTAGAGGTTGCAGGAAAAATGAGGACACAACACGACCTGAACAGTTAACTGTGTTCACAGACACAGATTTCTAAAAGTGTTCCTGAGCCCATCCAATGATTTTTGGCCTTATCCCTTGCACACAGAGATTTCTCCAGATTCTCAGAATCTTTTGAGGAACAATATTCTGAAATTCTTCCACAACTTGTAAATGCAGATTCTTTTGTAAATTGGTGAGCCCCTTCTGTAAAAGAGAGGCAGCTTACTTCTGAGTAACACTGCCTCTCTACGATCCTCTTCTTATACCCAATCATGGTGTTGGCCTTTTTTTAACAGTTCATCTGATTCATTGCAAAGTGTTGAAAGCGGTTTTGTTGCCCCCATCCTAATGTTTTTATGAAATGGTAAAATGTCTGCTTAAACATTTAGTAAGTTTATTGTGTTCTATAGAAGTTACACAAACGTTTTTGTTCATTTTACACAGCACCAAGACTTTTTTGGAATTGGGGTTTAAAAGTTATGCAGAACAATAGAATTACACTTAAAACTGACTGCAAACTTTCCAGAGTAAAGCATTATGACTATATTGTCTTGATCATGGTATTTTCATACTTTAAAATCATATTATGTATTGAAGATTAATATACTGGTAGATTTAGATTTTGTTATCATTAGATGGGTGTGGTGCTGGAGCAAATGCCTTATTATTTCTGAATATTATTGGCAGAAACCTTGCTGCTTTTGTAGCCAGTTTTGGTTTGAAAGGTGAAGTTAAGTCAAGGTTTGATTTTATTTGTTAGCAGTGTCCGCTCGGTTTTTAACCCCTTTACCAACTGCAATAATAACAAATATCTAAAGAAAAAGATTTTGAGCAACCCTCTGAATTAAAAAACAACTATATATTTCTTGCAGCAGTATAGAAGCATACCGGGATCTTTAATTGTGTGTGTCTGTATGTGTATGACTTCATGCCACTTCTGAGAAATGAATTTAAATTTATATTGCACAACAGTACAATATAAAGTGGTGCCACACTCTTCTGCAGGCCTGGAATCATAAATAGTCATGTGCATGCAGGTCTTTGTAATATGTTAAACAAAGCAAATATGAAATATGAGTCCCCGCGGAAAGCGTGCACTGGGGTGTGGATGGTTTGCGCAATATTTGTTGGCCACGCTAAGCACTCCTCTTTCATAAACCAATTTGTAATGGAGTGGTCTCTTCCACTATGCGTGTGGGAAGCTGGAGCATAAAGTGCTCCCTCGCAATGATCAAATTCACAGTGTGGTAGAGTCACAATGGTGTGTGAGATAAATGCAGATCTGAGCTGCCAGTTTTAGCAGGGTTCTGCTGTGGGTTTGCGTAGATATTTGCTTAACAAATGATCCCTGCCACACACTAATAACCAAACTGAATGGTTTCAGACTACCATCGCTCAGATTAGCGCTTGTCAGAAGGACCGAAAGCTAAGTCAGCTGTGTCTAACTTTCACTGTATCACAGTTGTGATACTGGGTGTCTTGGAGTTCTGCAAACACTGCAAGGTTCATGCTGAGTTTTCTCTGATGCATCTAATATTCTAATAATCTCATTTGCCTTGCTTTGATTTAAATTGGGCTACAATTCATTTTTACAAGAATACTAAGAGGATTTAGTTTAGTAAATGAGGTAATAGCAGCAGAGGAAGGAGAGTCTCTTGTTGAGGAGGCCAGCCACAAGTTTTCTCCTCCTGGTTTTGTGTTCAATACACTATAGAATTTTTCTAAGTAGAGACTGGGCTGCTTTTATTCACAGTGCCCCCAGGATATTTGTGTGAGAGCAGAGCAGGAGACTGCCCCACTGCAATGGACATCGGTGCTGTGAAAGAGAATTGGGGGTTAGTCATCAATGATGTCCTTAATGCTCACCCGCTTTGTGTACTGATGGGAGGTTGAGTCATTAAGTTCAAATCCTATCCAAAAGGCCACCCTGAGTCAGACTGTCACCTCATTCAATGGCAGGGCAGGTTATTATTATTTCTGAGCTGGATTTACTAATTTCTCCCTGTCTTGTTGAAATGGTGTTGTTAAATACAGTTAAAACACAGATTAACATATTTTTTTTAAAGAGATTTGATGCAATCCTTTTCTTAGCACCAGCATTCTTTCACTATGTTTTAATTCCACTTACCATTTTTATTCTCTCGCTTTTAGGTAAAGCGGTACCAGTGCATGTTCGAAGGCTGCACAAGGACGTACAGCACAGCAGGAAACTTGCGGACACACCAGAAAACGCATCGGGGCGAGTACACGTTTGTGTGTAATCAGCAAGGCTGTGGAAAGGCCTTTCTCACCTCTTACAGCCTTAAGATCCACGTCCGTGTTCACACCAAGGAGAAGCCATTCGAGTGTGACGTACAGGGCTGTGAAAAGGCGTTCAACACGCTGTACAGGTGAGCCTTTTTTGTTGTCTTTCATGTCTCATGTTGCTGTCTTTACATTGCTGTGGAAACTTGAAGTTTATATGAAGTCACCTTTATCATCACTGTAGGTTCCGTTTCAGTTTTGTTAGACTTGATCAAAAGTAGGTTAAGATAATTAGACCTAAGTGTTGGGGGCAGTGGACAAAGCGTGATGCAGTAGATGTTTCGACACAAAAAATGACTCAAGCGACTCGGGTCTTCATTAAAAGAGGAACATATTTCAGTCATTCCGTCAGGTCTCTTGTTTGACCACAAGATATATCAGATGTACAAATCAAAGGGCATCCAAGTATCCAGTTTGCACTGTTTCAGTAGCAATGCCATGTGTCTGTGGCTTGATGCTGCTGTGCCATCATCGTAAGCTACACAGGGCTTAGAGCTGTTGAGATTCCTGATCTAACTTTACATTGTGGATCGCATTAGTGGTTCGTCATGGTTTGCTTCGCATAATCAATCTTTGCATCAAAATAAAACTGGTCTTCCTCACTCACTGAAACTCCATGTGTTTCTTAGAAAAGATAAGAAGTATGATTTAAAAAAAATGCACCAAAACTTAACAGAAAATAGAATTAACAGAGCACTGCTTTCCTTTTTACGTTGTGCTACATTCTTGGTTATTAATACAACTTTGCAGACAAGTAAGTGTTTATTCACCATTTACCTGATCTTAGTGCATCTCCTCGAACAAAAAAAATCTTTCATTCCATTTATTGTATCAGCATGATGGATGCCAAAAACACTCAACGTATTCGCTCTCTTTCCCTCCAACGTTTACCCAAAAATATGTGTTTAATAGACACTTTCGTATATGATTTGTTCTTGGATAAAATCTCTTGCACTGAATCCAAAGTATTTCCAAACAGCTGATGATGATCCACTTTAAGGGACAAGCTCTTCATGTTCTCCTGTGCCAGACATTTTTTGATT
The DNA here is from genome assembly GCF_056152115.1 of Neolamprologus brichardi. Classification (NCBI taxonomy): domain Eukaryota; kingdom Metazoa; phylum Chordata; class Actinopteri; order Cichliformes; family Cichlidae; genus Neolamprologus; species Neolamprologus brichardi. Next base: position 20,552,689 of record NC_142114.1, on the reverse strand, counting down.
TTTGCTGTATATCTGGTCTTTTGATGTGGAGTTACTCGTCCAGATCAGTCCAGCACTGCACGCTGTGTTGTGCGGGGCGCAGCTGTGATTGACTGATGCTGGCACGTGGTCAGGTGCTGTTTTTTTTAGGAAGTGCTTGGTTTGCTTTTGCTTTCCATTCAGTTTGCAGAGCATGCATTTTTAGTATCACTAGACCATGTTCATTTAAATGTGAGAAGCCAAAAATCGTGATTGAGTTTAAAATTCTATTAATAGCCCCATTCCCCGTCTGACTCATCTCTTTTTTTTTTTAAAGATTTTTTTAAATGAGATGATAGTGTAGTCAGCACATGTTGCTGAATGCCACTGCGTTTACTTTGTCCCTCTCCTATTTTCCCATTGTGGTTTAATGAAACACTATTTTCTCTGCAGGCTAAAAGCACACCAGAGACTTCACACAGGCAAGACTTTCAACTGTGAATCAGAGGGATGCACAAAGTACTTTACCACCCTCAGTGACCTGAGGAAGCACATTCGCACACACACTGGGGAGAAGCCATTCCGGTGAGCATTTTCTTTTTCACAGCAGGTTTAATTTTCTCCCAGTTAAGGTGAAGGAACTGCTGTACAAAACTTTAAGTGTACTTAAATTTTACTTATCCATGTTAACTGTCCGTTTTTCTTCATATAACGACACAGGGGGGCAATGGGTCATGACTTTAATCTAGAAGGATGATGAAATCCAGCCTTTAATGTTTTTCACTTTATGTTTACATTTGATCTCACGCTGTTTTTTTCTCTCCTGTTTTTGCTTTCAGGTGTGATCACGATGGTTGTGGAAAAGCCTTTGCTGCAAGTCATCACCTAAAAACACATGTACGGACTCACACAGGTATACAGTGTTCTGGTTCACCTCAATTATCTAGGGAAGCTTCAACAAAGATGTATTTGTTTTTATTTCTTCCTGATTTCCATTTCCATTGTTGCCCAGTGCCTCCCATGTGTTGTCTGTTTAAATAACCTAACCTGAACCATCTTTCCTTCACACAAAAACATTTGTTTTGTCTTCCTTTCAGAATTAGAAATGGGAGGGGGGGAGCTATAATTGAAAATGCTCTTTCCATGTGTGCTTGTATTGATTGAACAAATGTTTCCAAATAAGACCCACCCCCCAGATGGACAGCTAAGGCCAAGCTCTTGGCTCTAATGATTGCATGCTTGTTTAGGGCAGGTGAACATCTTTCCTACATGCCAGCTGTCAAATACACAGACAAATACTAGCTTCCCATGTATTTGGTGGGGTTTTTTCCCCATTATACAGTGGGGCAAAAAAGTATTTAGTCAGCCACCGATTGTGCAAGTTCCCCCACTTAAAATGATGACAGAGGTCAGTAATTTGCACCAGAGGTACACTTCAACTGTGAGAGACAGAATGTGAAAAAAAAATCCATGAATTCACATGGTAGGATTTGTAAAGAATTTATTCGTAAATCAGGGTGGAAAATAAGTATTTGGTCACCTCAAACAAGGAAAATCCCTGGCTCTCACAGACCTGTAACGTCTTCTGTAAGAAGCTTTTCTGTCCCCCACTCGTTACCTGTATGAATGGCACCTGTTTGACCTCATCATCTGTATAAAAGACACCTGTCCACAGCCTCAACCAGTCAGACTCCAAACTCCGCCATGGCCAAGACCAAAGAGCTTTCGAAGGACATCAGGAAAAGAATTGTAGACCTGCACCAGACTGGGAAGAGTGAATCTACAATAGGCAAGCAGCTTGGTGTGAAAAAATCAACTGTGGGAGCAATCATCAGAAAATGGAAGACATACAAGACCACTGATAATCTCCCTCGATCTGGGGCTCCACGCAAGATCTCATCCCGTGGGGTCAAAATGATCATGAGAACGGTGAGCAAAGATCCCAGAACCACACGGGGGGACCTGGTGAATGACCTGCAGAGAGCTGGGACCAAAGTAACAAAGGTCACCATCAGTAACACACTACAACGGCAGGGAATCAAATCCCGCAGTGCCAGACGTGTTCCGCTGCTGAAGCCAGTGCATGTCCAGGCCCGTCTGAAGTTTGCCAGAGAGCACATGGGTGATACAGCAGAGGATTGGGAGAATGTCATGTGGTCAGATGAAACCAAAGTAGAACTTTTTGGTAGAAACTCAACTCGTCGTGTTTGGAGGAAGAAGAATACTGAGTTGCATCCCAAGAACACCATACCTACTGTGAAGCATGGGGGTGGAAACATCATGCTATGGGGCTGTTTTTCTGCCAAGGGGACAGGACGACTGATCCGTGTTAAGGACAGAATGAATGGGACCAAGTATCGTGAGATTTTGAGCCAAAACCTCCTTCCATCAGTGAGAACTTTGAAGATGAAACGAGGCTGGGTCTTCCAACATGACAATGATCCAAAACACACCGCCCGGGCAACAAAGGAGTGGCTCCGTAAGAAGCATTTGAAAGTCCTGGAGTGGCCTAGCCAGTCTCCAGACCTCAACCCCATAGAAAATCTGTGGCGGGAGTTGAAAGTCCGTGTTGCTCGGCGACAGCCCCAAAACATCACTGCTCTTGAGAAGATCTGCATGGAGGAATGGGCCAAAATACCAGCTACTGTGTGTGCAAACCTGGTAAAGACCTATAGTAAACGTTTGACCTCTGTTATTGCCAACAAAGGTTATGTTACAAAGTATTGAGTTGTATTTTTGTTATTGACCAAATACTTATTTTCCACCCTGATTTACGAATAAATTCTTTACAAATCCTACCATGTGAATTCATGGATTTTTTTTTCACATTCTGTCTCTCACAGTTGAAGTGTACCTCTGGTGCAAATTACTGACCTCTGTCATCATTTTAAGTGGGGGAACTTGCACAATCGGTGGCTGACTAAATACTTTTTTGCCCCACTGTATATCAATATAGGAGATCATGTTCAGCTGAACAAGGAATGACTTGAACTGGCTTATGCTTTGTGTTGTTGAAAAAGAAACAATTACAAGATGTATCAGGATATTAAAATCCAACTACAGGATTCATTGTACTGTGTTTGTGTCCATTTGGCTGGATTTTGCATATTCAGACTGAGGAAAAAACAAAAGCATGTAGCTTAACAGTGATGACACTGCATAGGTAGAATACTGATTGGGTAATGGTAAATTGATTAGTATTTATATAGCCCCATTAAGTGCTATTTAAGTACCAATGTAACACTTTGTAAAGGGTGTGGAGAGGAAGTGCTTCTACTGTTTGCTAATTGGTTGAAAAGGGGACTTTACTGGAAACAAGAGAACCACAAAAAAATCAAAGATTAAAAATACACCATGAAAAGCACAGACATTTCTTCTGCACTTGGTTTCACTTCAGCTATTCGTATGTTATAACTTCATGCCTGGCTGATGCACCAACAGCAGCACAAGCAAGAATAGCCCACAGATTTTTATCACAGACTTTGTACACTGCGTCCATCTAAAAACAGAGCTCTCTGCAGAGAGACAGGCCACCCCGACTACCAGCAGACTGCGAAGGTGCTCGCCCTGCTGGCCCATCAATTCTGCTTAACTGACCACTCAAAGCACTTTTAACTATAAGCTTCCTTCACCCAGTCACATACAAGAGCTTCATTCTATACCAAACCTACACCTTTTCTAATCATCACACACACCATATCTTACCCAAGGACACTTTAGCATGAAACTAGGGAGCAAACCACTGACCTTCCCCTTGGAAGACGCCCCCTACTACCTCCTGAGCCACAGTTGCCTCAAGGTTGAAAACAGGACAGTTTTCATTATTTTAACGTTTGGTTTTGCTTTACTACAAACAGTTTTGTATGTTTTGACTTCTGTTGTGTCTGCAGCGACTTAGCTTAAGAACCAAGAATTCTGCGAACACAAACAAGAGTCATATTAAGAGTTGTTTCACATATTTCTAACACTGCCCCCTGGTGACAGTACATAGCTATAGCGTGTGTAAGTCTGCAAAGCTAGAGTAAGAGCAGGAAACAGCCATGCTGGTCCCTTGAAATTTTTATATTATTGTGACAAGAGTAAAGTTGACTTTTTAAAACCATACGGCTGCATTTTTTTGTCACTGAAAAGTCATCATTTTATTAATAAAGCTGCAACTTTGAATTTTGATTACTTTTTTCCTGCCAGGAAAGATATAAATAGTAAAGAATAATAAATAAATTAATCAGTCTCAGTCTGTATTTTCTGCCTTTGTCTCTGCTCATTCTGTAGGGGAGAAGCCATTCAACTGTCCTAGTGACGGCTGTGAGAAGACTTTTAGCAGCCAGTACAGCTTGAAGAGTCACATCCGGGGCCACGACAAAGGACAGTCCTTCAGCGTTTCTCTCGCCCATCCACTCTCTGAAGTGAGTCACAGCACAGCTTCTTGTCAGAGTGTGGGCACACTTGGCACAGTCATTGTGTTCTCCATGGACAGCCTCAGGGCTACATAACATTGTGCTCCTCGTGCCATTTACTGTATGCTGTGTTCTGAAGTAAAGTGCTCTTTTTTGTTGCTTTTCACATAATAAACAGTTGTGTTATAACATCTCATATCACAGGTATTACTACATGGTACATTGACTTTCTACAGAGCATGTCACCATAAAAGTAAAGTATTTAACTTTTCCACTTGTGCAGTGGCCTGTGTTTTTAATGGCAAATGTTTATAGAACAAGTAGATTACATTGTTCTTTCTTTAAAGGAATAGTTGTTAATTATGTCATTATGTAATGGATTACCTTGTATGGTAAAACCTAGATTTTTACCTATTTTTTACAGTAGCTTTCATTTCCATGACTCAGCACTTGTAGTGGCTACTTTAATCAGGGACCTTTCGATCTCTTAATTGCAGGATGCAAATCACTCGCTGTGCCTCAGTGACTTGAGCCTCATCTCTACAGACTCAGAACTACGAGAGAACATCCATAATGTGAGTTTGAACTTTATTTCACCTTTGTCAAACAGACTCTGTGTTGACACAGTAGAGGAGCTGTCAGGATGATCAGTGATATGCCAGTTAAAAGATATTTTCAGTCTTCAGTTGTTTTTATATTCACTGTATTAAAATGTCATGGTTAAAACAATATATTCACTGAGTGCACTTTTTAAAGGCTTTTTTTCATTTAAATTTTATTGCAGGCTCAAAATTTGGACCTCAACAATGCCACCCCTGTGAAAATCTTTGAGCTTATGTTCCAGAGTCCTGAAAATAGCATCAGCCAAGATGATGCTCATCCCAGCGGTAAGAATATTTCATTTAAAAATCGACCTGTTTGGGTTTTCTTCTTAAAGTTCTTGTTCTGAGAGTTTTTTTCCCCCCTTTACCAGAGAGCCTTGCTGAGCCCTTCAGCTTGGACACTCCCACCCAACCGGGAGTGACAGAAGCCTCCTCTCTCATCTCTTTCTCTGTCAATCCTACCTCCTCATCTTCTTGTTCACAAAACGCTGCAGTCATGGAGGCTTCTTCCCAGCTCAATCAGAGCTCTTCCTCCCAGACCTCCACCCCTGCCTCCATCACTGCAAATGTTAGCACAACACAGCCTCCTGCTTTCATGCAGCTCAATGGGCCTCAGCAGATCTCAGATGTGCCACAGGCTTCTGTCCAGCCACAAAACCACGTCACACCCCAGCAATATGTGGCACTGCCACCAACATTCCTACAGCAAGATAGTACTACCCAGACCACTCCATTACCACCACCCATTGCTACGCCTGCTCCTGCCCCTGCACTGACTGCCACAGCACCAGGTCCTGGTCCTGCTGTTGTTGCAGCTACCACAACAGATGCTCTAGCACCTGTGGCTCAACCTGTGCCTTTGGCCAATAATCCTGGTCCAAACTCTGGCCCTGGTCTGGCAACCACCCCTGCCACTATCACCATAGCACCCACACAGAACCTGCTGCAGCCCAGCTTGGTCATGTCTGACCAGAATCTCCAGTGGATCCTCAGCAGTGCCACCAACAGCCAGCAGAACCCAGAGCAAGCAGTGAGTAATGATCCCACACAGAATCTGTTCTCCTCTTCATCAGTATGTTCACAAGAAAACAAGGTAGCACAAACAAACTATGAAACTAGGTAAATAAAACATTAGGGAAAGTATGGCTTTTAATTCATACACAGTCCATCCCTTTTTGATACGGTCTTAAAAAAAAAAAAGAACATGGTGCAATCATCTTGAGGATACTGATATTTATTGTTAACCCTTTTGAATTTTGGTGTTTTTGTTTATTCACAGCCACATCAAGGAGCTCCAAAAGTGGAAAAGGTTTTCTTTACTACAGCCATACCAGTGGGAGGTAATGCTGGTAAGCCACCGTGAAACCAATCTTGTGCTGTTGACTTTGGTCAAAGACTGAGGAAATCATACATTTGTTTTGCCACTAAAATACTTGGGTTAATGACTATTAGTTAAATAGTATGCAATAGTTACTAGGAAAAGTATTTGGCAATATAAACGCGAAGTTTGAGGAAGGAAATGTCAATCTCTGGCTGAGGCTTGATAGTAACCATCTTTCATTTTTGCTAAATCTTTTTTTCACCTAATTAAATGTAACATTTATGAAATGGGGAGGAAAAAGGTAAGATTCCCTGAACTCTTTTTTTTTTTAATTAAGAGTTCCCCAAATATATTAATATAAATTGACAAAACAGAAAATGGCGGGGGGGGGGGTCTAATTAGCAAGTTTAAGTCAAAGATTTTTGATTTGTTAGTGATTGCTGGTGAATTTACAGCTCTTATGGTCCTTAAAAGAACCACTGCCAGGTTTACCAGATGATGATGTTTTCATCAACGTTTACAGTTTATGTTGCTGATAGGAACATGTTGTCACCTGATCTATTGTAATGTTTCCATCTGTAAATATTGACAGGGTACAATCAGACAGCCTACTTTTGCAGACACCACTGTGGTTTTGACTAATTTATTTGCATTGGACTAGTCAAACGTAATGTTTCTGTTGTAGGTAACTCAGTCCAGCAGATCGGCCTCAGCCTGCCAGTCATCATCATCAAACAGGAGGAATCCTGCCAGTGTCAGTGTGCCTGCAGGGACTCTGCTAAAGACAAGAGTGCAAAGAGTGCCTCCTCCATCGTTTCAGCCCCAGCACAGCAGCAACCACCAGAGCCCCCTCCCCCGCCACTATCAGAGCCTCAGCACCATTCAGCAACTTCATCTTCCTCATGCTGCCCCCCCAAGTCTTCCTCCAAGGTGGGTGAGGTGACACTGGAGGCCCCCTCTTCTTCTTCCTCCTCCTCCTCCACAGCTCAGACTTTCTCCACAATAGTGAGCGGCACTGCCGCCAACCCACCCTCATCTGACGGGTTAGCCAGTATGGACGTCTCAGACTTCCTCTCCCTGCAGAGCCCTGAGACAGCCGCCAACATTGAGGCTCTGCTGCTGGTCGCAGATGACTTCAGCATGGCTACTGATGGCAATCCTTAAAAGAGCTGCCTTCGGAGTCTGGCACCACATGTTTGTCTGTTGCACCCACTCGCCCACAAGCGTCGATTCCACCCACACCTCGAGTCACTCTCCGAAGTGATGCCTCTTCTTTCACCCTATATAGCGTGTGCATTGAAACCCCCCAGTACCTGCAGTGCATTCTGCTTTGTATGGCACTGGGACACATATAGTATATATACAAAGTATGTGTAACTTTTCTGTTGAGTCTCATTGCAGTAGTTGAGTTTTAGCAACTTAAACGCTAATTAATGCAGGGAAAAGGCAGTAGATCCTTTGTTGAAAAGATAAACTCTTTATAATAATCCTCATTCTGAATTGATTGAAATGACCAAGTGTTGTCCAAGCACTGATAATTTAGAGTTTCATTGTCCTGGCTTGAAGGTCACACACCTTAGCAGGAAAACAAAACTCGTCTGTCCTTGTACTGTATTCTCGTACTGTACTACAGGTCCTAACAAATTCTTTAGGCTGGTATGCAAATAACCATAATGCACTGTATATGAGAGGATTTTGCTACAATTTTAATCAAGCATTGCTCCCAGCAAAAATTTAAAGAGCTTGGTCACACAGCTTCCCACGTGGCTGTCTTGTAATATGAAGTGATTTCCTCAGTATTTTGTTTGTTTTCTATGAAGACTAGTGCGGTCCAGATAATGTGATGATTCTTTTTTACTTTTTTTGAGAACCTGTGATCAGATCTGCCTGTCTCTTTAAGCGACATAACGTCAATAAGTTGCCTATAACTTAAACTAACTTAAAATTGTATATGTTAATTTATTTAAATGCCTGATTCTTTCAATATAATGATACTATCATCTTTGAGATAGCAGAAATAATCTATTAATTTATTCCAATCACATGTTGTTTTTTTTAAGTTGAGCTGCTTTTTTGTTACTGAATTGTTTTACCTTCATAAGAACGTAGTAAGTATTGTAAAAAGAGGCACGTGTAGTAGACACAGTCAAGCAAAATATCCTCTTGGATCTGCTTGTTTGCAAAAACTTGCCCACAACTAAACTATAAGGAACTACTGTCAACATCCCATCTTCTTTAGGGTTGTGACCCTCTCAGGGATGCATCAAGTCATAACTGTTCCTGGTTCCCACAATTTTCTCAGACATGCATTTTCCTTGCCGGATGGCCCACACTTGCAGTAGCCCTACGTTTTTGCTGCACTCTTCCCTGTTTATTGCACACTAACTTGTAAAGTTGGTTCTGCATATCGGTTAGGCTGATTTGCAGCACCACTACAGAGTTTTTGTATAAACCTGCTGTAAAGTAGCATTTAAAAGATGGTGTCCTGGTGACAGTGTAAATATGGTACATTTTAGTGTAAACATCTTTGAAAAACTTGTAGATTATTCTAGAATTTGTATTTTTGTATAGACTTTTGAATTGCTAACTCTGAGTTTGAACCTAATGTATACTCTCTGTTCATTCTTCTCCCCGTCACGTTTATGCAGAAGATGTTTTTGCTGTGTTTTAGTTGAATAGTTATACAAGCCGCTGGGTTTCTGTATAGTCCACATTGTAAGAAAATATATGTAATGCATAGCCTCTGGCACAGAGTATAATTTAACAGTATTGTTTCGCATGGGACACAATGCAATGATGATAGAGTAAAGGCATTATGCCCTGTAAATGACAGTAGAGCTTCTTGGCCTTACAACAAATTAATTGTTCTGTAAGCCTCCTTGCCTTGATAGCCTCTGCTTTAGTAATCGGCTTGTTGACACTCTGTTTTCACATTCACCGACTCTCAGGCAGCCACTCCAGCAGCAGATCACACCAAGGCAAAAGCATGGGGATTTTCCAGTTGTGATATTGGGAAAGTCTAATGGGCTTTACCAATATAATATAATAATATTGCAGCATTGACTTAAAAAAGAAATTAAACTCAGCTATATAACAGATGCAGACATTATGATTCTGCTTTTAATTTCCAATTTGCAGAATCAATCTTTTAAAAAAAAAAAAAAAAAAAAGCAAAATTTGAATCTGGCTCCTCTTGTGTGTGATTTAGGAAATTTATAGGTGCCACAAGGCAAATTTCCTCCCATAATACAATATTAATTAGATGTCTGGAGCATCCAAATCTGACATTGACTCCAGTGGATATTAAAATAATTCCCACAAAGAAATAAAAATACCACCGGGAGTCGTACCTATTCACCATTATACATTTTCATACAGATCATTGGTGAACCTAACTATGCAATTTTAAGTGTGGTATTTACAAGTTCAGTTACTGACTCCAAGATTAAATGGTTACTTATGCCTCCCATTAAGTAATATTTGCTGCAATATAGCTTTGAGCTACAGTGCTCCTGTATATTTTGCATTGAATGGTGTGAATCTGGACTGTAGTGAATCCATGAAGTACTGTTTCACAGCCACCCTATCGCCTCTGTAATTGGTTTAATATCAGCTGGATTTGCATGTTTAAGTATTTGGCAGTTTTGTTATTTTCCGTTTTAAGCTTAAATATGTTTAGAATTCCATCCAGTTTCATCATTTCGCACTTTTGTACGCTTCAGTTTAACATGTGAATTATTGGTTTCTTTCATTAAACAGAGAAATTTTGCCTTTGTCGGCCAAGTTCACGTGGCTAATATTTACATCAGTCTGTAGTGTCAGCAAATCAATTGTGGCGACATTTGTTTGGAAGCAGATTGTTCACAAGTGTAGATTCTTTGGAATTTCTGCCATCAACATTTTCCACCAAACAGGCTATATTTTCCAGGAAGAGCTGGGGCAGGGAGAAAGAGGAAAACGACATGCTTCCAAAGGAATGTCTTGACACCCAAAGAGTGAGGAAATGTTAAGAATTTGTATTTTTTAAAGAATGTATAATGTGAAACTGTTTGCTTATGCGTTTCATATAAATATGAGTAACTTTCTGAATTGAGAGCAATATAATACTAATAAAACCTTATCCTTGTCACTGAAATGTTTGCTTGGTGAAGCATTTTATTTGTGTTACTTTAACAGAATTCATTCATTTAGTCAGATAGCAATCAGCAGTTAGGAGGGGTCTTCCTCTTCTCTTCATTTCTGGAGTGGTGCGGACACATCCTGGGGGGATTTCCTCTGTAACATTTAACCAGTATCATTTTTAAAAAACCACTAACCATTTGTAGTAGAATTCAGAGACCAGAAGAAAACTAACTTCTAGGGCATGACGCAAGTCCTTCAAGTCATTCTCGATCTTTTTGCACAGGGCTATTTTTTCAGACAGGTCCAACAGTCTGTCCTCGATGTCCTGTAGAGCCTGCGGAGGACGTGTTGGTTAAAATGCCTAGCACCATCAGGCTAAAATGTCATGCTGTGACTCACCTGTCTAGTCTCGGAGCCTGCCTCATCAACGCGCCCAGACGGCAAATCCTCTGCGCAACCTGCAAGTGTTCAAAACATACCTGGACAAACCCGCTGATAACATGAAAGCTGGAGGGCAGCAGGCGACCTTACCAGTTTCCGAGGCCATGTTTAAATACACATTTGTCTTCCAAGCTTAGCGTGTTTCATAGAGGAAGGGCATTCGTTGTTTTTAAGCAGGTGTGCTCAGGTGATTTATATTTTACTAATTAGTGAATGACGAGGGAAAGAACTATCTGCCCAGGCCACTCTGGACATATGTTTCTACCACTGGGGGAGGACAAAAAAGGCACCAATGAGTGAAAGGGTATATTTCGGGGTATAGTTTCCCATTTTTGACTTAACTACTCAAAGTTCTGAGAAATTCACTTGAAGTTAATAATCTGTTTGGGGTTTTTGTTGTTGTTTTTCCCTAATAATAGCAAAAAAAAGACACAGGTTTGTTTTTTTCCCAGTGAAAGTGTCTAGTATTAAAACATTTTTATTCACTGCTGTTTTTCCTCTTTTTCCGTAAACGTGATGTATTTTATTTTAAAATTTTATTTTTGATATAATGAAAACCAGGCTCATAATTTTTATTTATTTGGAAAGGGTAAAAAAAATGAGCTAAAGAATGCAGTTGGCATTCGGTTTAGAAAGATAGAGAGAGATATATCTCTTTAGAAATGCTATAAGTATATGTCAAGTGTGAAATTATACTCGTTTTTTTGGCGGTCATTGGTATTAGTCTGCATTTTTCCGTGCCGCTGGCTCTTTAATTGTTGTCGTCATAGATTGGGGGCGTAACCCGGAAAAATTCTATCGTCTGGTCCTACGGCTACACGTTGCTTGTGCGAGACAGGGTAGTCCTCCGGATGAACGCTTGATTTTATGAAGCTGGTTTGTAGTATTGCTGCTGTATTAGTAAATACATCTAGAGGAGTTCACGGTTCAGTCGCAGCTCGTCGGATCAGTGCAGAGATGTTTAAAGAGCTCAAGACAAAAGTATTGCGTCTGTTACCGCCGACCTCCAACGGACCGACGGTCCATCGGGACGAGACAGGTACATGTGTCTAACATTCAAAGTGGACGTAGGTCTCGCTTAGTGAAGCAGGGTGTGTTTGTAAACAGCTGGCTCTGATTGGAGGCTAAGCATCGTAAACACTGCACCGTGTTGCATCAGATTCTTGGTTTTCCTGTTATGTGTGACTCACAGCTAACCCGATGTGATTCTAACACCCAAAACTAAGCTCCAGTTAAGTCACAGTAGAGTGAGCACTGCCAGTTAGGATGAACTGCTTACTTTGTAGCTGTTTGCCCAAACTAGAAATTAGTGGCAGAAATTCAAAGTTGTACACCTAATTCTTGTTGTTTTAGTCATTATGTATGCTGTATTCCACTGTAGAAAAAGGAAAACAAAAGTTAAAGAAATTATTAAAAGCCCCACACTACCATAACGTTCATGCCTCTGTACTGTGTGAAAACCTCAGGTCCTCATCTGGCCCTATCCAAATGGAGTTAAATTACGCATCTTGCCTCTTCGGATACTTGAGTTGAACTTAAGCAGATCCTGTTGACAATCACTGCTTTAACAGGTTTAACAGTTAAACAGGTGTAGAATGAAATGTACTAAGACGATGAGTGTATGTTGACAAGTGTTCCTAATGTTTTGAAACTGCTTCTACAATAATTTGAGGAAGAATGAGCAGCTCAGTGAGTTCCAGCGTGCTACCATGACAGGAAGCCACCTGTGCAATAAGACAAGTTGTCACATTACATTGCTACTAAATATTCCACAATCAGCTGTGAGTGGTATTATAACCACTCAGCCATGAAGTGTGATTTTATCATTTCATGGTTGATGAAGTGTGATCACAGTGCAGACTCAGCGGATGCTGAGATGTATAGTGTGCCGAGCTTGCCAACTTTCTGCAGAGTCAGTTTCTATGCACCTCCAAAACTTCACATGGCATTCAGATTAGCTCAAAAGCAGTTCATAGAGAGCTTCATGGAATAGGTTTCCATGGCTGAGTGGCTTACATCACCAAGTGCAATGCAAAGCAACACACTGGTGTAAAGCATGCTGCTACTTGACCCTAGAGCAGTGGAGATGTGTTCTCTGAAATGATGAATCACATTTCTACATCTGGCAATCAGTTGCCAGGAGAACAGAACTTGTCTGATTGCAATGTGCCAAGTGTAGCGTTTGGAGAAGGGGGGAATTATGACGTCGGGTTTAAACTCCTAAAGCTTCAGCACACCAAAACAATTTGGACAATTTCATTCTCCTGACTTTGTGGGAATAGTTTGGGGATGGCCCCTTACTGTTCCAACAGGACTGCACACCAGTGCACAAAGCAAGGTCCATAAAGACATGGATGAGCGAGTTTGGTGTGCAAGAACTTGACTGGCCTGCACAGAGTCCTGACATCAACCCGACAGACACCTTTGGGTTGAATTAGAGCAGATACTGCAGATACATGCATGTCATGCATGCACTTCTGGATGAATCTGGATGGTTAAAATTCCCATAAACACAATTCCCAGCTGAGTTGAGGCTTCTATGGCTGCAAAGGCTGTGCTGACATATTAAATCTTCTGGACTGAGAATGGGATGTCACTCAAGTTTATATGTGTGTGTGAAGGCAAGCAACAAATATTTTAGCATTATAGTATATAGTGTGATTAGAAGGTGAGATTGCATCTGGAACGGTGTTACATCACCTGTTCAATTGTGTGAGTATGATTTCATTAGGTTGCTTACCTATTCACACTTCAGTTGTGTACTTTGGGTTTTTGATTTTTTTAGCTACTTCAGGCGTGTACTTTTTGGTAGTCAACAAACATATTACACTATACATATTTCTTCCTGTTTTATCGCTCCCCCTAATATATTTACATCGCATTCACGATAGCTGATGAGCCTAAATTTGTTCCTATACATAAAGGAAAATGAAAACAATGAAGCTGGGGGAACATGTTTAGAGTAAAGCTTTAAATTTAGATGCCCTAACCTCCTCATACCATCCATTCATACTGTTGTGTCCTTCTGTGGATAACGTCTCATTAACACCCTTTGTTTTTGAACTGCAGATGGTGCTGAAATCCTGAGTTGCACAGTAAAGGCCCTGAAAGAGGGTCACATTGTTGCGGTGCCCACAGATACCATCTATGGCCTGGCATGTCTGGCCCAAAACTCCGACGCCGTCAGAAAAACGTATGACACTAAAGGACGAAACGGACAGAAGCCGCTGGCCATCTGTGTAGGGGAAATTCAGGATATCTATAAGTAAGTGTGCTTTTATTTCACTTTGATCAGGGCACATGTTGTGTAATTGCTTCATTCTAAGTGCAGTCCTCTAAGCCAACTCTTTTGCACAAACATATTACTCATTTCCTGAAGAGTCACACATGCACGAGGCACAGATACCATCTCCACTCAAATAACACATTTTACATTTTGAGTGACAGGCACACCTGCTGTCAAAGGACACCTCGGTAATTATTATTCGCAACATTATTCTGTGACTGTATTTTCTATCTCTGTGCAGGCATGTCGCATTTCTTTGAGATTTGTTAAAGCTTTGTGGGATTTAAAGTGAAACAAATGAAATCAGAGAATAGTGGATATTCCCAAAAACTATTCTGGCCTGAAAAGCAATTATTTTATTATCAGATAGTTATTGCGGCTATCAGTCATTTGCTTCATTAAAATTCAGAACATGTTGAAATGGCCCAAAGCAATTTTTCCACAATGCAAATTGGTGTCGTGACATCATGAGTTCAAAACTTCATTGCAAAAGACAAAACAGGATCAGAGCAGAGAAGCAAATAAAACACAGCTGCTTTTTTTTTTTTTTTTTTGCAGTGATGCAGTCATTAATGGTCATTTATAGTTTTTGGGGCTAGATTAAACACAAGTATGGTAATGTGATGTCATGTGCAGGTACTGCAAGGTGATGGTGAAAAAAGAGCTGTTAGGTGACCTGCTCCCTGGTCCTGTCACCCTGGTGTTTGAAAGGTCTGAAGAACTGAACGCAGACCTGAACCCCTTTACATCAGTGAGTTTGCTTCTTTTTAATTGAATAGTGCTGACAATAAATTGTTTGATCATAAGTGTGAATTGTTGTTTACACATCCATGTCTTCCTCAGCTTGTAGGTGTACGTATCCCAGATCATCCCTTTATGAGGCAACTTTGTCAGATGTGTGGGGAACCACTGGCACTCACAAGTGCCAACATCAGCTCACAGACCAGCACAGTGGAAGTACATGTAAGTACTAAAGTAAATGATGTTTTTGTTTCTTTCAGTTTCAAGTATGTTAACCTCCAAAGACCCGAACTCTTTCATGGCATGCATTTTTAATGTCTCTTTGCTATTTGGGCTGATTGGGACCTGATGAGTGTAAAAACAAAGAATTATGTTTTGTTTTTGTTTGTTTTTTTGTTTTGTTTTTGTTTCTGAGAAAAATGAGATCCACATATGAGGACATTCGCTTTAAATTTTGATAGAGCAGTGGCAGTATAATGTCCTCGTAAGTGGATATCAGGCCATTGTAGAGCAAAATTTTGTATTTTGGTCTAGACAACCCTAAATGTGATGTCCACGTATGTGGACGCCAGGTCCTAGGAGGTTAAATTTCAAGTACACCTACCAGACACTTTATAAGTTAAACCTTGCTTGTACTGGATTGAGTTTAATTGTTTGTGGCAATATATTAAACATGGTGCTGGAAACATTAAAGACTTTGGTCCATATTGGCACGGTGGCATCACACAGTTGCCCCAGATTTGCCACCTGCACATCCACGATCCCAATCTCCTTTTCCACCACATTATTAAGGTGCTCTATTGCATTGAAATCTGGTAATTGTGGGCTCCATTTGAGTGAAGTGAATTCACTGTGATGAAAAAATCACTTCACTTCATTCATCTTTCTTCCCCCATTGTGATACTCGGTTTGAACTTTAGCAGGTTGTCTTTACATGTGTAAATCATTGACTTGGTGCCATGTGATTAGCTGATTAATTATTTGTATTATTGAGCAGTTGAACAGGCGTACCTAACATAGCGGTCAGTGAGTGTATGTAGCCCTGAATGTTGCTGGGTTTATCCTCTTAAGGAGTTCCAGGAGCTCTGGCCCAAACTAGCTGTGGTTGTTGATGGTGGACCGATAGGAGACCAGAGCCGCCTCGGATCAACAGTAGTCGACCTGTCAGTACTTGGCAAATACAGCATCATCAGACCAGGGTGGTAAGTTCATCCAGACGCTTGTTTCAATAGTTTCTCTCCAAGTGAGATAAAACTATCTGATGTAACTGAATGTTTAAGCATATCATTTAAACTCACTTCAGAGAACTTCAGGCACTTTTTACAACTGACAAAAAAATTGACTGGAAAAAAAACATTTTCATATCAGAACTGAGCAAAAGTAAACTGACTGAGTCTGATGTATTAAAATATCCAAAGTAAGCAGTCATACGTTGCTCAAGTCACCTGAATTAGAACTGGAAGTTATTCATATAGCACCAGTTTATTCCATGACTTGAAGAAGGGGAATGCATGCATCCACACTGACTCACTGTTGCTTTGAAATACCCAGGTGTTTCCAGCCTCTCCCAGTGTTGCAGCACCAGCTATAGTATGAATCTCCTAAAACAAAACTTAAATATTGAAATACCCACCACAAAAAATAAGGAGGCATTTTGCAAGAACAAGTCTTAGTTTCATTTAAAAAAACCATATTTGGAATCAGTCTGTCGCATCGTGTTAACACTCTTCTTTCTCACTCTGACCCTCACACCCCCTCTGCCCCCAAACCACCCATGTTTCCTCTGAAGTAGACTTGGTACATTAAACAAGAAATGACTTTAATTTTGATTTCAGTGCCCTTTCTTCTACGGTTGATGTGCTCGAGCGCAAATATGGACTGTCAGAGCACTCTGGGTAAGAATGACCTTTGAACTCTCCACACTCCAAAAATCACGCACAACCAGCTCTGACCCGGGGCTACTTGGGAGAAGATGAATCCGTGAATCAGCCTTTGCCGGGGAAGACTGTATCTCAGGAGGACTGCAACTGCTGATGGACGATTTTGTTCCAGTGGCAGCTTCAGTGTCTTGGGTATCTTTCCTTATGTCTTAGATGAGCATATTTTGTATGTTTCTGTCATTACATTATTTGGGAATTTAAGCTTTAAACTATCATTTATACAGAAAAAGGTCAGCTGTATAGTACTTTAAGTAATGTGGTCATGGGAGAAAGAATGGTTTGAGCCAGCCTTTTTGCAACACGATCAGAGCTGTAGTAAACACATTTTAATGGTCTGATTGAATCTGTGTGATAAATTAAATCAACTTTTTATTTAAGGGGGCTGTAAACTGTTTTCTGTTTGTTTTTTCTGTTTGTTTGTTTGTTTGTTTTTTAATCCTCTTTTTTTATGACAGCGTGAAGATTGCACTTCAATTGTTAGCATCAACACTTACAGTAAATCCTGTTTTACATTGTAGACTTCTAATACTGGCACATTTGAGTTGTTTCGGTTGGCACATGGATATAATTTGTAGATTTCCTCTCATTTGAATGTTAATAATTGGAGTACATGATTAAATCTTCAGTGTCTGATTGGACCTTGATTAACAGATGGTACAACATTGGCAAATCCACAATAAAATTATATATTTTTTCCCAGTCTCACAGTTTCATCCATGCACAAGAAGCTATCTGAGATTTATTTCTGTCTTTATCCACTGGTGTCTGGATTTTCACTCAAAACAGCTTCTTAATGGAGGGTGAAATCAATAGAGCAATGTTAAGTGTTTAAAAAGGAGCAGAAACCACTTACTGGCAACCTGGACAGGGAAATCAACTTCGGATCATTCAGAGAACGCACTTTTATTCTCAAAGACGCCTGTCTCTGCGAAACCTTTCATTTTAAAAGCTATCAGAATCTTAATCAAGTCTATACAGATTGTGCCCCAGAGTGCCCCAGTCAGTGGGCAGGTTTATATTCATTAATGCGTTCAATCACTTTGAGCCATAGACTTTCATGTCCTGACTTCTTGCTTCAGTGGAGAAAAAAAAAAGCAGAGTCCCATATGCTTACAGTGAAGTCTTTTCATATAGGAATTACCCAATCTTCAATTGTATTTGGGTAGATATCGGGTCTGTGGTGTAGTACTTGACACGTTATATGGGAAAGATCCCCAGCTTGAGACAAAGAGGAGACACAATCCCAGCCTCGGGGACTCACAAGCTTGTGCTGATGAATGGGAGGGTTGTGTTAATAGTACCTAGAGTAAAATCTGTGCCAGAGGCCTCAGGAAATAAAGGAGCGGTTGAAATTACCCAATTTTATTTGGGTAGATCAGAAATGAGTATTCTTGGTAAGTTAGTTTGTTGGTGAAGGATGGCAAGAGTAAAAGAGTTTATGAGATGGTAGTGAGACCTGTTGTGATATATGGTTTAGAGACAGCGGCAATAACGAAAGGGTAAGTTGTCACGCTGGAGGTGGAGTAAAAGATGTTAAGATTTTACTGGCAGAATGGGACAGGATTAGAAATGAGGATATCAGGGTGACTCTCAGTGTGGAGGCAAGGTTAGAGAGGCGATGGTGGATGTGCTGGACGAAGGATGCTGAAGATTGATGCTTTCAGGCAGGAGGACGTGCAGATGGTTGGCGTGACAGAGAAAGATGTTAGAGATCGAGTGAAATGGATGCAGGGGATCTGCTGTGAGAAACTGTCATGTTCTGTTCTTTTTACAAGTTGAGCTAACATGCTATAATGTTCCAAATTTAGCTTTACAAATTATGTCTTTTTCAGTTTTTTTCTCTCTCTATGCAAAGCCATCTTTCCTGCCTTTTCCAGCTTTCTCTTTACTGATTTTAATCTCACAACAAAAAGCTCCAAATATTAAAGGATTTCCAAAAATCAAAAAGACTTTTTTTGTTTCATTTCATAAGAATATGTTTGTTAGAGATGTTGTGTGACAGTGACAAGTCTCTGAACCTGGGTAAAGGGTCAAATTGTATGTTATGGATAAATGAAAACTACAGTGTCTTCAGTTCTATTATTTCACTATATAAAGGGGCATGAGATGGTGGCTTACTGTATTTAGAAATACAATAAATTATCGGGCAGACATTTCAACATACCAATTGTGTGGGGGAGATTAGAGACAGTCCCACAGAGCATTTTATAAGTCTGGGTTTTTGATACACTTTGTATCCTATCTTTGAATTTGCACACACATCTGTAGGACCTCTGGCATCCAGCATGTTTAAAAAAGGTAACAGCATGTCCTTCTGCACTCAAAACTATATCAATCAATCGCTCTCTTGCCTCCTCTTTCATGTGTGCACACGCTTCCACTACGGCGTGCCGTTTCAAGTCAGTTTGATGAAAGCTCACATGAGCCACTGCTCCTTTTCTTTATTGAACTGCTCGGCCCAGCGGCGGGTCAGCTCCAGGTAGTGATCAGGCCCATGTGGCTGATAGTCCAAGTAAACCCGTGTCACAGTTTTTTTAGGCACAGCCCTTTCTATCTGCGTCCCCTCGTGCCATTCATTAAAAGATGTTATGGTGACAATCTCCGGGCGCACGTTGAGTGCCGCCTGCAGGGCTGTCTCGTAGTAACGTCCGTTCACCCTGTTGCGTGTGTTGTGGTTGTTCCATGGCCGAATGCTGGTGTCAATGTAACCAGGCCCCACGCTGGGGATAAAAAGGAGGTTGTTCCCATCACAGAAAGCTTTGATGGATTTCCAGTTCTGGTGAGAAGAGCCAAAGGAGAAGCCGTTGGAGGCAAAGTAAGTGTACATGCCATCGAAGCCGCCTGCCAGGATGTCGTGCTTATGACGCTCCTCCACAATCAGGGCTATAAAGACGGAGTCGTAAGCTGACCCGCGCACGCTGTGGGAGCCAGTCGGTGTCAAAAACTCAGACCAGGACTCGGGTGGAGTTAGGTAGGAGTCATAAATGTAAAACAGAGGAAGACTCTTCCCTGTGCTGGTAGTGAACTTGTAGAACGCTCCGTGGTCGCCATACCTTAAAAATAATATAATACAAAACATTTAACAACACAACAATAAATCCTACCACTGAGACAAAGAATAAAAATATTGTATACCATTTGTTACTTAAACTGAATATATTTTCAAGGTTTGGGACTTCTGAGTTAGTAAATCTCTGAAAGGTCCTCTTTTTCAGAGCAACCCCACATGTTAAAGTTAAAAGTTAAAATGGCTTTTGCTTGAAGAACTCATCCATAAATCATGAAACTGGCTTTATATAAGCTGAACTGCACCCTAAAAGTATTTCAGTGTCGTAACTGCTGTTTTTCTTGCTATGCATGCAATCTTAATGGCTTTCTATTTGAGTTGACTCAGCGATGAAGCACAGCCAGACATGCACCCACCTGTCAATGATGTACTTGATGTTGTCATGCACGCTCTGATCGTTTCGTCCTCTGTATGGTTGGATGTGGAATGCAACCTGGGAGATGATGAAGCAATATGCATGTTCATTTTCATTCATTATATAACTACATTATTAATTTATGTATCATTCAAGGTCAGCATTTACAGACGACCTGGAGAAGTATTGACTAAAAGTCAGGCATTCCCAGGGGGAGATTCCTCATAGAAAGTTGACGAGAGTGACAGTAACTTCTCCTGGCTTGTAATCAATCAAAGTCTGACATGTTTCTAAGACAAAAATAATTCAATAAGGCCTCAGTCACACAAGAGTAAAAATAGGACCACAACCTCCATGCAACCAGGGAAAGGTGGTTGGCGAATGATTGGATTGATTTTATTTTGCTATCTAGTTCAAAGTAGTTGGAGAGACGAACCATTAAGTGTTTTCAGAGAGAAACATGCATAAAACCTGAACTTACACTGTATTATTTTGTTACTTGCTTCTTATTTTTCCATCCATCCATCCATGAATCCATTCATTCTCTTATCTTCATCAGGGTATGATAATCTGATGATCTTGGTAAAATGCTTGTTGTTATTGAAAAGAACTAGCGGTGCCAGTTTGCTTATAACTGCATAAGCAATACAGTTTCCACATTTCAGTCTGACCCAGTCTGTAGCTGACAGTGTTGCATTAAATGCATGGATTCCATGCCTGGTTCTAGTACACCACTACAGGTCAAGTGTGGATAGCAACATATTTCCAGCAGACAACAGATTAGAGCTTTATCATCATTAATCACATTATTATCTCAATGAGATTGTTGCTGTTTTATCCCCGTTTTATCACTGTTTTGATGCACCAACATGGGTTTGAAGATGGTGACTGAGCGGTCTCAGACCTGGTCCCTATCTTTGAAGTAACCATATTAAAAACAAAGAGATCACAATTCGATTGGGCACGGATGCAACAATGTTGGTCACACCGCAATTCCCAACCACTGTTTTTGTAGTCAGATGGTATCGCAGCTCATCAGACCTCTGAGCCCCTTTTCAGGAAAATGAGTCTCACAGTTATAATTCAGCAAAACATGTTAGTCATGCACCATTTTGACCTTGTGCAGCCCCAAAGCAATGCGTGGCATCAGGAGTCTGGCGCCTTTACCCTTGTACCTTATTACAGACTCACTGCAGTTTTCTAAAAACCCTTTAATAAGGCTATGACACTAAGAGGGCTCACCAACACAAATGTTACCCACTTACACGGACATCAAAGCACCATGTTTCCTCACCGCTCTGTGTTCATGACAAAATCTGCTACACTATAACTGTTTTTCAGCCTGAGTGGTCTGCCTTTGGAGACTATTGTAACACTCACAGTTAATGCGTCTGTTAGAAATGGCCATTTACAGTTCATGAACAAACGCAGCAGAGGAACAAGGGATATGAAGTGACATGTACACAAAAAGTGCTTAAGTTGAATATTTTAGGGTGCGCCTGGAGAATTCAGTGACTTTGAATAATGCATGATCAAAGAGAAACACCACTTTTCCAGCACTGGACACTCGAGAGGAACAATGTGAAAGGAAAATGTCCTTTTTGAGATGATGGAAGCATCTAAAGGAATGTAGGCTGCCATTGAGTAAGCTAAACAAAGATGCCTTAGCCCACTTTACATGATCCAAGTCTTATCTTTGTTAAAAATCCAATGCTTGCAAAGCTCCACTAAAATATAGAATGGCATTTCACCTACTTGTTATTGGAAATAGATGTATTTTGTAGTTTTTCTATAAGATCCATATTGTCGTTATGGAGTTAAGTGTAGAGCATTAACGAATTAATGGATATGTGTCCTGGACGGTCGGGATGGATCCAAATAACTGGATCACTTCTGCTACTAATAATGATACTAAGTGCTTTTATGTACAAAAAAAATGTCAATTTTAACAGTGTAAGAGGCACTTTGTTTTGCAAAAGAGTAATTTGAAAAGAGATTGAGGGAGGAAGGTCTTGGGCATATGAGTAAATCATATTCTAAAATCAATATTTATGAAGCTAACTCTCTGGCAGTAACAGTGGGAGAAAATGATGGAGACAATAAGATAGTACAGTAAGATAAAGCCACAAAAAAATCTATGAGATATTACAGCTCGTGAAGCTGCATGATTATAACATGATTATAACAGAGGAAAATAGATACTTCATCAGAGTGCAGGCCACTAGAAAACTCATTTTCCCCAACGCGCTGGCTGATTACAATTTTGGTAATTTAGAAGTAAATGAGACATAGCCAACGCATTTTAATACCTCATAAACATTGACAGTGCAGTCTGGAACAGCCTCGGTGTGATTTGTGCTGAGCAGAGTGAATTTAGTGGCATGTCATGCAGAAAGCGCAGAGGGAAGGATGAGCACCAACACAAAAATATAGGTTCAGACCTTTTCTGACAGTTAGATCAATTTAATATCACTTTCATTCTAGAGTGAGTGAAGTCGGTGGATATACACCGAGGTTGTACAGGTTTCATGTACGAAAAAATGTAGCTACTGAGTGCATCGGGAAATAAGGAAGTGTGGCTGATGCCATCATAGGGCACCCATGGGCCATATTCCCCTGTGTAGCTTTATGGCCTACTTAGGAGATAGAACTTTTGCACCCCCTCAGGGTGCAGATTGTTCACAGGCTCAAACTGAGTCATGGGACCCATGATGCACATATCCCCTCTGCTCTTTTTCTCCTACCTCCAGTTTCCAATAACCCCCCTACCCTGTCCCCACCAAGCCGCCCCCACCCTGCCCTGGGCAAAAGGACTATTTCAGCTCCACTTCGAGCTGAGGTCAAGCAGCAGCACTGCTGTGGAGGCTCATGTGATGTGCTCTCCAACATGAGCCGTGTGTGGGTGCTACTGAGATGCTATTCAACTTATATAATAAAAAGTACATTGCTTTCTTTTGCAGCATTACTCGAAGAGGGGTCAGTGTGTTTTTAGCAATGTGGCGTGGGATCGCTACCAGGATGGAAGCTGGATTTGTTTTTAGTGAGCTTGCTCTTCTCCAGTTTCCATTCACCTTCAGTCTAACTTGTAAATGTTCAATTAGGTCAAAAGCTGTATGCAATTCACTGTATTCCTCTTATCTAAACCTCCATCTATCACTTTGGGTTCATATAAATACGTTGCCAGCTTTACAGCATTACATCCTGCTGTCATGGAGACAGATCATGTCACTGGTCATTTGTAGCATTTTCCTTGTTTTTTATTTTTATTGATAATTTTACTGCATGTTTAAATGTCTGAATGCAAACACTTCTTTGATTAAAAAAGCATGTTTTTTCAATAATTTCTTAATTTTAAAATGTATGTGTCATATTATTTTTAAGGCAAAAATGGTTCCTGCTTCTCTGATTTTATATTTTGTTTTTTGTTTATTATTTGCTACTGAATACTTAAAGGTTATGACTAAGTGTCCCCTAATGGGTTAGTCTGTCCATGAAAATCTTGGAAAGTTAATTTCATATTCATCAGTTACGAGTGTCAGACTCCTCCTCAGTTTGGAGGATTGCTGCTGCAACATGCAAGACAGCTCAGGTCAAGAAAGGACAAAGGTGGAAACCAAGGTACGCATCATTAATATTGATAGCTCATTACTCCTGGAGGTTCCTCCCTTTGTGATATTTTTTTGTCTTTTTTTAATGAATGTATTTTTCTGATATCATACAGTAGACTATCCAAGGTGGTGAGGACTCAAAACAAAACTGCTAATTCACTCATGCATTTCTCAGATAAGCCAGCAGCCACTTTATGTGCGCTTCTTGAATCCTGATCTGATACTTTTTTGGCTGCTGCCTCTGCCCTCTGTGGGACCATCCATCCTCCTCACTTGGGCTTCCCTCCCACCTTTTGTCCCGCCTTTCAGTGGAAAAGAGCACAGAAATGATTTAAGGTTGTTTTTCATCAGAGTTCCAAATTATCAGAGCCAAAGTTCTTTACCTTGTCAGCATTTTGCTAAACATTATGCAAGAGGATGCAATCCAAAGATGAATGTAGCTCTGTGCAGACATAACAGTTCAGGAAAAACAAGAAGAATTGGAAGAGGATGCTTGGAAAGACTCCGCTCAACTCTGAATAATTTCATTCCAGCGCTTTCTGGAGACTGCTCTGATTGTGACCTTCTGCGCGTTTTCATTAAACACAAGGATAAGTAGCTCGTTCTTATTTCAGTAAGATACTGTTTGAAGAAAGCGTGTCACAATCTGTTTTTCCACGCATGCTTTTATGAAAATGCCATGCTTGCTGGTTGGATGATGACAATAAAGCGTGGCATTAAATTCTGTCTATTAGCTTCTCTACTGACAGCATTATGTGTAAAACCTCATCAACTCAGCCATGCATGTCTAATCCCTGCATTCTTGTCTTGCCCTTGTAGAGATGCATTATTTCGTTGCCTTCAACCAAACAGAAAAAACTCCCCAGTATGATATTAAATCTGACAGGCTAGCCTGACAACTCTTCTGCCTCTCATCGGAGTTGTTTATAGTGAGAATGAGGCCAGTTTGTGGCCACATCTCTGCTGAAATCAAATTATGTTATCTGCACAACAGAATACAAACACCAGCATGGTAATGACTTGTGTTGCAATACTGATTTGTAATTAACCTCGGTGATAACTTTTGCAAATTGTAAATACAACTTGTGAATAATGATTTTTGGTCTTGTGCATTTAAAGGTAAATATACTTCAAGAGGCTCACGGAAATATTATTACATGTGTACATATTTGTCATTTTTAAACTGTAAAAATTTTCAATTATAAAAATATTCGATTATAAATTACATATATTAAAAAAGAGCAACAAAATGTCATATTTAGAGGCTGATATTAGAAAATGTTCGGTAATTATTAAGATGATTAAATTAATAAATTAGATGTACAAATGCAGTGGTGTATTATTAATGGCACCTGCTTTAACATGGGAAAAGTCCTCAGATCTTGGCCCTTAAGTCATTGTTATTCTTCACATTAGAGCATACAGACCTGAGAACTTTCTTAATTTATTTCTAGTTCCTTGTTCCGATCCACAGTGCTGCTGAAAATCCCGTACTGCTAGCACCTCACTCTCGTTCCCTTTCATTGTCTTTCTTCGCCCAATCCTTCCATTCGTATTTGGTAAGCATCTGACACGAATCATATCTGATTACAAGCAAACACTGGCTGTAAAACTTTAATAAGCCTTCAATACAGTGCAGCAGGGGCACCAACACAGACTCAGCTATGTCCGCTGTCATTTTCCAACCTAATTGGCAATTGGTCATGTGGTTTTACCCACATTCTGCACCGCCTCCCACGGCTCTCCACCCCACTAATGTGTTCAAGAGTTCATTCAACAACTAATCCAGCGGCAACAGCAGCAGCTTTTTGACACATTTTATGCTTTAATGCTAGAGATGAAGTCACTGCAGCTGCAAGTATTCCGAGTCAAATCCTGAGTAGCAGTGAGCAGCTTTACAGGATGCAGCACGGCAAGTTGAGAAGGCCTTAGCACCCACAAATTCAACATATAACACTGGTTCGAGATTACTATCCTAAGCAGTGTTAAGCTCTTCATATGCCTCCGTGAAAGACCAGTAATCCTTCTTTTTGGTCCCGTGTCACTGAGGTTTTAGAAAGAGTAGTGGACAGAAATTCCAATTTTTTTCACATTTGAGCCTCAACTTTGGCTCTTGCAACAGTTCGAAATAAAAATAACAAAATAAAAAATAGCTGAGTTACTTTAGGTCTGTTTTGCTCATAGAAATCATCAATTGTAAGGACTTCTCTTTTGAACCCACAAAAGCCAACACAATGAGCCACTATGAAAGACTGTAAGCAAGCCTGCACATACTAACGACTGTCTACGTAGCACTTAATTTTGGGTGTTTAATCCACACTGCAGAGTGAAACTCCACAGACACAATTCAATATGGCTCGTTGTTCTCAGTGGAGTATTTCAGGGATCTGAGTTTGGTCCTCTTATGCAAATAATTCAAGTGTAGCACATTCAGAGAAAATACAAATATGCAGATGATAAAGTGTTGTGTAATTATGGACATATTCTGCCATATACACTTTGCAACCATCATCTCAACTATTTCTAAGTGTAAATAATAGATATGAGGAATTCTTAAGATACTTTGGACACTGTTAAAGCTGTTAGGAATTAGGAGAAGCCTAGCTGCTGCCATCTGGCCTAGATTCTTTATCGTGGTGATTTGCTGTACATTAATCCATCAGCACAGTATCCATGCATGTTGGGCAGTGGCTACTGTTGTGTAGTAGTACTAAATTGACACTATGCTTTCCTTTTGAGAGGCAGTCTGTTGGTAACTGAATATATGTTTTTCCAATCATAACAAACTGGGGAAAATTATGGCCATATATATATTTTCTTTTTGTTATAGTCTTTATCTAACCACAAAAATGCCCTATTCAGGTTAAAAATCTCCTCTGTAAGTGATTTGGTCAAATGAAATCTCTAGAGATGCATCTCCTGTGTTTCTTAAAGGACATGCAGAATAGCTGCTGAGTGACAGAAATGACAAAGTCACTGGTTTGTTTTCCAGGAAGTTAGAGTCCTAAAGTTAGAATGAATTTCATAAATCTAATTTCTCTAACAGAGTTCAAAACTACTGTAAACTCTGTTGTATTTCTATATGAGCTGAGCTTACTTTAGTTATACTTTGGCAGTATTGTTATATAGTGTGCTATCTGATTTCCTCTTTATTGTTCTGTCTTTTAGAGTTTCAATAAAGGTCAATGAAGAGGAAAGAGAAAAAAAGTTAATGTTTAAAATCGATGATTCATCTAAGAAACATCTCTCTCTCACACACACACGCACGCACACACACACGCACGCACACACACACACACACGCACACATAAAATGTGCTGACACTGCTTACCTTGAGGTTGTGTCTATATGCTGCATCCAGTACAGCTGGTACCAAATCCTCAGCAGGTTCCCCGTTGTCATCGGCTACTCCAGGAGGATACCAGGACAGGACCAGAACACCTAGAGGGAGATAAGCAGTTGATCAAAGATACGAATTAACACCTCAGAGCACCATCACCTTCTGATGGGAACATACAAACAAAATGTATATGAAGCTCTAACAATATTATTGTATGGATTGCTGAAATGATGCATCGATTTCAAGCTAACTGTGTTTATGTGCAGTTATTGTTGTCTTGGAGTAATGTTGCTTTCTCTGCGATCATCCTTTAGTGTCTCTTTGTGGTTCACAGCAATACAGTACATCCGCTGATCTATGGAGGACAGTTAATTTTTTAAATGAATATGTACTTGTCATCTTAGGACTATTTATTATGCCTTGTTTTAGTGGCAACAGTTTGAGTGTGTGACAGCTCATAAATTCATAAACTCACGCTGGCTGAAAAATGGTTTTCTATCAGCCACAGCGG